>NC_056733.1:934304931-934317431 GCF_019279795.1 Protopterus annectens | reverse complement strand
ACCATGTACTTTTGACTACAGGATGGAAGCATTTCATTAACAGTTCAGAGCTTTAAGTATGAGACAACTCTAATGAATTGCAAAGATTAAGAGAAGAGTAACAGGTGTGTTTCACAGACATACTTTTTCTGAACAGTAAGAACTCCAAAATTCTCAGTGATGGAGGTCTGGCATTTGGTGTGCAGGATTAAGGCTCCAAGCAAGGGATGAATCCTGTAGCTCTTTTTATCTCCATTTGCCTATTGTGTGAATTTGGGCAAGTCACTGTATCAGACAGTGATCTTCTAACTGACAAATAGCCAATATGGTGCTGTCCCAATGTATGCATTTCAAAAGTCCTGCACTATATTGCTTACATGCATGCTTGTCTAAGTCTCAAACTGACATGCCGTTGATGGAAATGCACTGTCCATGCTAGCATGACATTAAGGTAAATGAATCCACACTGAAGTGACACTGTGAACCTTTTGGATGGGGAGCTTTTTTAATGTTAAAGTATTCCTGGGACTGGGGCACTTAGGACTTACATAGTTTTATTGGAGGGCATATACCCCATCTTGTGCTGACACTGGTGGCAGGCTAGGGGTCTACATGTAACATGGATGTAGCACTATTACAAGAAAGGGACCTCTGTGGAGTTCACTGGTGAGATGTCCTGCCCTTGGAGGCTGTCAAGCTTCTATGCCCATGAAATGGTGTGGTATAATGAGGTATTTCTAGACCTGCAGGAGTAGCCTGTGTTCCCTGTGACAGCCTCCTAATGTGAGCACCTCATGAATGTACTCACTCCTAACCACAGGCAATACCATTGGTCAAGGCAGTAATGGTGGCACTTACTATCACCCACATGGAGGTGTGTAAGGCAGCAACATTATGACATCACAAAGGATTTTGAAGTGCTGGATGACATCATAATGGGAGCCAAACATCACATCAATAAACAGTTGAAATGTTGGAACCCACTTTAGCTAGTTATGTAATGTTCAGACTGAATGGCTGAACAAATGGACCAACATGTACTAAGTCTGAGAATGCAATCTCTCAGAATTTTCACTTTTATCCAAGGTATGGTGATCTTGGATCGGGGTGTGGCAGGTTGTCCCTTGTAAAAAGACGTTTAAAGGAGAAGAACAATGTTCTATATTTTCTCTTCTCCTCTATTCTCAGTGGTTTGTTTTGGCATTTCACCACTCAATATTATGAGTGCAGGCATTTCAATACACACCAATCATCTCCACGATGGCAGGTGTAGCAGCATGTAGTGTCCCCAGATGAGAACCCTGCATACCTGTTGATTGAGCTGTAGAGCTGCCCTTGGGCTGGCCGTGACATGTAATAGTACGGAGAATCTCTGCTAGGTTGACATATGGTAGATATACTTACATCAGATGTAGTGCACTCCTCTGCTGCTACCATCATTATAGTGAGTGAAACTAGCTTGCACCGCTGTTTGTATACGCAGTGCATCACCTCAAATGTAGCATGGATATTCATATTCACACTTTGATATTTTGCATTCTGTATTCACTGGCAAAATCACTGCTGTGATGACGCCTTTATAAGTTGTACCATGACAAACTGCTTATGTCAACATCTATGCATGATCTGATGATGATGATGATGATAATGCCAAGACACAGATGGAGTTACAGTCAGATAACACAAAGAAACTGCTTTTCTCCCTCCTGAGTAGTCCACCACCCATTGTTTAGAGTGAATATATGGCCTACTCACATCTGAGCTATAGGATGTACAGCAAGAGTGGAGATAGAACCTTTCAAGACTGACAGCCATAGAAGACAGAACAGAACAGAGTGAGTTTTAATAACCTGCTATATGTGAAAACCTGTGTTGTACATGCAAACATTGGTACAGAATACGCAAATACAGAGCAAACCTACACCTTCACTGCCATTCTTCTGTGTCGTATACTGTCTGTATGCACTGCTGCTGTACACATGTTCAGTATGGTTACTAAGCTGGGACATCACCCTCTAAAGTGTAGGTCAGTCCTAGAATCTGTATCCACTCCTCCAGTTATGGCAGCTACATATAATATGTATGGCCTTTTCAAAGGCAGCTATAAGTTAGAGTTAACCTCAGTACTGATTAGTCTACAGTTATAGTGTTCTAAAGAAAATCTGACATGTACAATGCACCCATGAAATACACCTGACCACAGTAGTGCTCTGTTTTTTTTTTCTAGTGTAGTTTAGTGTTTAAAATTGCAGCACATCCACTAAATTTACAAGTATATGTCAGTTTGCCCAGTATATGTTCAAGTGAGGCTGGGTTTCCTGTATGTCTATATGTCTATGAATTCCTATATTTTTGTGAGGGATGCAGGTAATATAATGTGCAGCTAGGTTCAACCACACATCGCCAACACTCCATGCTCAAGGGCTCACACATGCATCCTGCAGGAGAATGAACAGTGTGCTTCACAGTGGTGTTAGAATGCACTGCTTGTGATGCAGGAATCACATTTTTAACATGAAGCACAGGTCACCACCTTTGTTTTATGTTATGTTCATGGTGAAGATTGCCAGTAATAGCATCCTACAGACTGCCTGCCTAGTGTGTTAATGAGAAGTATGCTATATTCATGGTGATGTCTGTCAATGCTAGTGTCCCATAAACTGCCTGTCTAGTGTGTTAAGGACAGTAGCATCATGCCATTTCTTCTACCAGCTAAGTCAAGAAGCAACTGCTAAGACCCTGTCTGGTCCATTTCATAATGTGGTTTGACCTGGCTGAGGTTCCCAGTGAGACAACTAGTTTCTCCCAAACTGGTAATAAATGCAGGTACCGGTATGATGACCTGTGGCATTGCCATCATGAAGATCTCCAACAGTGGGAAGCAGAGATTAAACAGGGATGTCCCAAATGGCATAGTAAGTATTTCAAACTGATACGATTTTATTCAAAGTGTAATTTTACACTTTTTTGTACTCATTCAGAGCAGTATTCCTAATAAAGACTATATGGTTTATAGGTTCATAGGTTCACTGGTGTTTACTAGGCTAACGACCACATGGGCCTTTTTAAGCCTAGCCATACATCCCAAATCTCTGACAAGTTCTGATGCCCTTGATAACTGTAAGCATGTGCCTGGGAGATGAAGCATTTACAGGTTACCTCTGTCCATTACAGGCATAGGTGCCAACCAGGGGTGAATTTCCAGTTTCCCACCCAATTGTCCAAGTTGCACTTGAATTGGATTAGGGAGCAACTCTGCTTCACAATGATGGGGAGCTTGTTCCATAGATGGGGTAGTCTCTGGGATACTTACCTATGTCTCCAGCAGGTCTTATTTATATCACAGGCAAGGTTTAAGTCTTTAGAATGGGCAATTCTGGTGCTGCTTGTTTTGCAGATATGCAGGAGGTCCAGCAGAGTGGGGTCTGACAATGCCCTGTATGGCAGGTATAGATCTCTCCTCAAAAGCCTGTAGGAGACAGGACTTAGATGCCATAACTTTGTTTATAAGTTGCACAACATAGGATGATTTCCTCACCACTGTAGATACATGATGATCAAAGGCTAGATTACTATCTGTGTGTGCCCTTAAGTCCCTGACTACTGGGTCAACTCTAAGTGGTGTGTTGTCAATATGATAGTTACCAGGGATGGATGACTTCCCAAAAGATACTATTATGCATTTCTTGGCATTTAGTTTTAGCCCATGGCTCTGACACCAGTTGTTTGTCTGTGTCAGCCCCTCCTGGAGAACATTTGTGTCAGTGTGAAATTCAATGACAGCTCCTAATCTGCAATCATCTGCATAGTCAGTCAGCCAGAGACCACTGACATTGGCCTTGAATTCTGAGAAGTAAATGTCAAAAAGGAGCGGTCCAAGGACTGATCCCTGAGGGACTCCACTTGTGACTGGCCTCTTTGTAGAGGTGGACTCCCCAGTTCTAACTTCCAGGGTCCTGTCTGTGAGCCAGTTTGCTATCCACTGGGTGACATACAGGTTTGTACCTAACCTCTTGAGCTTGCCAACAATACCCAAGTGGGGGTATTGTGTCAAATGCCTTGGCCAGGTCAAGGTAGGCAGTGTGAATGACTTCACTTCTAGGTGCCATTTGAACTGCTGTGGGAGAAGTGTTTGTGCTGTGCTGCATCTTGTCTATATGTCATGTCACTGTCATGTCACTGTCATGTCACTGAAGCATGCAGCGGGATCATGCATGAATGTCAGACGGCTTCAGAATGTACATGTGGGGCTGTGGCTTAGTTGCAAGGCTGTGAGAACATTTATGGGCACAAACACATGGGGCCCTATTCCAAAATACTTGCTCTCAGTGTAAGTGACTTACTAGGTGGCTGTGGTGGTGCAGTGGTAGCAATGCTGCCTCACGGCAAGAAGTTTTCTAGTTTGATTCTTTTCTAGGGTCCTTTCTGTGTGGAGTCTCAATGTCCTTCCAGCAGTCATGTGGGTTTTCTCTGGGTGCTCTGGTTTCCTTCCAAAGACATGCTGCAGGTGGACTGGACACTCTAAATTGGCCCTAGGTGTGAGTGTATGCCTTCTGTGGAAAGTTGAGTGCCGGACAGGCAACTCAGCACTCTAAAATTCCACTGCCAATCATTCTGTGGACTGTTGTTCCACTGTGATGACCCCAAACAGGAAAAGCTGGAAGGCGAAGAAGTGAAAGTGACTTACTCCAATGCATGGCTCCTTTAAAGATAAGGCTATCTCTAATGCAGGCTTACTCAAAAGTTAGCCACTTAACACTAAGAGCAAGTTTTTTTTTAATTCGGCCCAGGAAACTGGAAACTTTACACATCATTCTTTCTGCTTACACACACACACACACACACACACACACACACACACACACACATATATATATATATATATATATATATATATATATATATATATATGGTTTACCTACATAATGTTGAATGTCATAATGTCTCATAGTCATTTGGTTGAAAAATAACATCTCAACCCAAAACATTGAATTATCAAAATGTCTTCAATCATATAATTGAAAAGGTGATGAGATCAACTGTACTATTTTGCAGGGGGGCTAAACTCCTCTGAACCAAACAAGTGGGGGGTTGCACCCCCCACGTCCCCCTACTTAAATATATCAACTCTGAGATCACACTACAGTGCAGAAACGGGCAAATTTGATAATTTCGACATTGTGTGTTTAGACTCATTTTATTTCAACATTTTGATCATTGAATATAGTGTGTTCAACCAATTCAGTTTCAACCATTTAGCATTCAACATTATGTTGGTAAAGCTATATATATATATATATATATATATATATATATATATATATATATATATATATAAACTGCAAGAAAGACTGAAAACTCAACCAAGCAAAACTCTTCAGTGTATATTACCTTAAGCCACTATAGCAGACCCCAAACCCAATAAGTATCCATGTGACAGTAGGGCTTATATAGTGCTGTAATCACTATGATGTCCTCGTTAGCAACCTCCCCCAGCACATGCTGACTCACGCTACTGCTGCCACCTAAACGTACGAGTCTCACACCAGCTGGTGCATGACCACAACAAAAATAAATAAATAAAGGTTTCTCTACCACCTGCTTCTTGCTCTGCTTCACTGTGATTGGTTTATGCTTTTTAACATCAGTCCTCCTTTTTCCATATTGGAGCACAGCAATCTGCACAAATGGTCATCATTTAGGTATTCATGTGTACCTTGCATTGCAGTTCATTGCTGCTGTGTGGTTCAAACTTTGTTCCTGAGCTCACAGCATCTTAATTAATCCTGGTCTAAATGTAGCTCTCTTACTATGCAGTTGCGCATCAAGGGAGAGGTTACGGGTACAGACTATATGCAATCAACTGGCAGCTTAGAAGAGAAGCCAGTCGAGCATGAGTGCAGTGCTGTCATTCATTTAAGGAGCCATGGCTTATATAACAAATAATTAAATGAAGATAATGCCCACTCTGGGGCTTGCCCATGGCACCCACTGACCTAGCTATGGCTCTGTTACCATGACTGTACTGCACCTTGTAGATCTGCTGTTATGTATGTGGTGCAAGTCAGAATGCAGAAACCTTCTCTTTACTATATTAGTTCCATTAGTTGATATCACTATGTATGGCTCACACGGCAGTGGTCAGTCCATCTTTGTGTTTCTGCTGGTAAAGCTGTGAAACAGCAGCTGCGAAGTTGCCACTGTACACCTGTACATGAGCTACTGTCTGTCTGCAGGCATCAGTGCACTGTGGCATCATAGTACCACCACACAGTACCACCATACAGTGCCATGGCAGTTTTGCAGGACTTGGTCCTGCTCCTGCTGGCATTTGGTGATAACAGTGTATACACTGTCCTTGCAATGCAGTTACCATATACAACTAATGATCTTACTGTCCTTGCTTTCTGTGTATTCCAACTCGGTTTTTCTTTTAACTCCATCCACCTATTTCCCCAAAACAGGTCATAGGACTGTCTTCTTTGTTTCCTATGTTCTATCATACTCTATGTTGATCTTGTTTTGTCATTACTTCTGTCTTAGTGCAACATTTCAATATATCATTATGGAATGTAATTATCTATTCTTAATTATTTTATTCTGTATCTTCAAAATGTTTAATGATACATACTCTTGTAACAAATGTATTAACTACTCTTGCAATTGACATGTAAAACATTGTATTCAATGTGCTAAGACTGTAACTGAATTGTAATTTATGGTATTCCTCTGTCTATATTTTCAGTGTTTAATTTTGGAGCTTTTCTTCATGGGTCTCCACTGAAAAGGGGCATCTGCCCAGATGGATTATCCCGGTCAACAAATGTCAAAATAAATAAATAAAAATATGCATTACCTAAACTGTAACTGAAGATTTATAGGCTATATTTAGTCATTTCCTATTGCTGTACTTGGACACATTTTTCAAACAGCCCTCCGGAATGTTCTTTTTATTTGACTAACATTTATTTTATTTTATTTTATTTTTTTACATTTGTTAACCGGGCTAGTCTAGCTGGACACATGTCCATTTTCAGTAGAGACCCGGGGAGAAAAGCTCCACTACAGTTAAAGTAACATTACATAATTACAAGTAGAAAAACAAGATTTTTACACAACAACACAGTACTAATATGGTTTACAATTGTATACAAGCTATAATTAAAAAAAGAAACTAAGGTAGAGTCATGTTTATAAAGAAGAGCGCTTGCTAAGCAAGTTTAAGCTCAGTAGTAGATTAAGGAAAGGCAGTGTTAGTAACTTTAGTAGGCTTAAAATTACATATTCACAGAGGTTAATAGGAGATAGGATGACAGTGGTAAGAAAACTAGGCATAAAAAATGAAGGAGGAGAGTTTTAGTCAGGATTTGTGCAAGGGCATAGTACAGATGATAGGGAGTTGTGATTACGATTTTTGATGATACAATCAGAAAAGGATAGAAGGGTAGAAGTTGTGCTGTGGAATGGTCTAAAGCCATGTTGACAGTTGGCAAGTAAATTGTTGTGGAGAAGGTGGTCGAGTAGTTGTCGGTGGATATACTTCTCCATTATTTTTGCTAGTGGAGAGAGTAGGGCTATAGGGTGAAAGTTAGAGAGTTCAGTAGAGTTACCACCCTTATGAAGAGGAATGATAATGGAGATTTTCCAGATAGGTGGGATAGTTCCTTCAGTGATTGTTCTGTTTATAAGTATGGAGATGGGATAGGCTATGCCTTTTGCTGATTTCTGTAGATATTCAGCTGGTAGGAGGCCAGCAGAAGGGGTGCCTGGTTTAAGTCTTTGGAGAAGGGTGCAGATAAGAGATGTAGGAACAGGTTGTAGGTGAAATGTGGGAGACAAGTTAGTTAAAGTGGGTGATAGGTTAGTGGTAACAGGGGGTAAAGAATTGGCTAGGGATTGGATTGCATCAGTAAAGAAGGTATTGAAGGTATTAGCAATAAGTTTAGGACTGTCATGGGTAGAGCCTGTTGAGGTTGGTGTTTTAGAGTGGCCTGGATGTAAGACCTTATTTATACCTGACCAGAACTTTTGTGGTTTGTGCTGGTGGGTTTGTTGGAGTCGAAAGTAGAAGTTTTCCTTGTCAAGAAATACAGAAGTTTTAGTAGAGTTCCTCAGTTGCTTAAATTGTAGGTGGCCTATTGGATTTTTAGTTGTTTTCCATTTGGCCCAAATTTTATTTCTTAATATGATTTTTTGTGTGGTTTCATTTTTGAGCCATGGAGCAGTTTTTCTGCTGTTTCTGATGGATCGAATAGGGGCATGATAGTTTAAGATTTGTAGGAATCTGGTGTTGAAATAGAACACTGCTTCCGCTAGTTGTAGGCATTTTAGAGGAGACTAGTCACATGCCTTAAATTCAGTTTGGAAGCTTTCTTGATTATTTTTTTTATTAAACTTAGTAGTTCTAAATAAGTTAGAGCTAGGAATGCTGATCTTTTGTCTTCATACAAAGGTTAGAGAGTGGTCACTAATGTCATCTGGAAGGGTGCCTACTTTGCAAGACAAGGGATAGTTGTTAACAAGGATCCAATCTAAGGTACTTTCTTTGTTATTAGGTTTATGGATTCTAGTAGGGGAGGTAATTATTTGGGAAAAGCCATGTAGGTTTATATGGGTTGTTGGATTAGGTGAAATACAGGTAGTCCAGTCAATATTAAAGTCACCCAGTACTATGGTTTCTTGGGGTAAGTAAGTAGAGAGCCGGCTAAGGATGTTTTCAAGGGTATTGATGTTATTTCCAGAAGGAAGATAGGAGCATATTAAATAAATGGCTTTGAAGGTATTGATTTGTAGTTTTGCTGTAAGGGTTTCAGCATTACTACTTGTAGGAAGCTGCATGTCAAAAGTAGTGACACTTGCCCAGATGTGAAAAGGATGGCTACACCACCACCCTTTCTGGTTGTGCGATCTATTCTCAAAATATTATATCCAGGTGGGTTAATTTCGTTATCCTGGGTTGTTGTTTTAGCCAAGTTTCTGTAAGGCATAGGATGTCAAAAGAATGCACATCTAGGAGTGCATGAAGGTAGGCTATTTTATTATTTATGCTATGTACATTCAGATGTGCTATAAGGAGAGAGTTAGAGGGTCTTGCCTGGATGTAAGAGGTGGAGGGAATCAAGGTGAGGGGGGTTAGTGTTATCTAAATTGTTAGGGCCAGGGTTGGGGTGAATATCATCATCTACTAGGAGGTGTAGACGAGGTCTGACTGTAATCTTTAAAGGTTTGGAAAAGATGTATAAAGATTTTCTGGATTGGAAGTAAGCAATATGAGCAGGTATGTGATACTTAGGAAGCAAGTAGGAGGGTATTGATGTTACATTTATATGGTTATAGGAGGATGGCTGTGTTATTAGTAAAGTATGCTGAGAGGGGTGGTGAAGTTTAGAAATGCAGGGATGTTCATAGGCTGTAAGTATATAACATACAGTTAGAAAAGTAAGATTAGTGAAAAGGAGTAGTAACCTTTTGTTTTTGGACATAGGAATAATGGCCATCATAAGGTATAAGATAGAGATAAAGTGTAGATGGTAAGGAGTGCAGATGAATCAAATGTAAAGAGATAGGGTATAGGATAAGAGAGGGTGAGGAGGTATGGTTTATATAATGACAGTTAGTTAATGAAGGTAAGTAAGTGATATGTGGTAAGTATGTAATAAGATGAGATGGGATTAGGTATAGGGCTACGAAGGAAGGGGTGTGATCTAAGAGGTATAAGAATAGGTGCACTAGTGTGGGTGGGATTTGGGGGTATGGTAGGGGACCAGAGTGAGCCAGCAGGGCGAACAGAGTGGGTAGACCCAGAAAGTAAAAGGCTAGAGAAAAAAAACAATCAGTACGTAAAAGTGACAGCAGCTATGGTAAGGGGTAGGGCAGAAAGAGCGTATCTTAAAGCAAAGAGTGGTAAGGCAACATGGGCAATAGAAAAAAGAGAGGAAGAAACAGAAGGAGATAAGAAAGAGTGAAGAAGGATTTATCCATAAAGTAAAACTCTAGGAGAGAAATACCTTTGGTAAAGGCTGATTCCTGGGTATGTGGCACAATCTAGTGGTGACAGGAGAAATGGTTGTAACAGGGATCATACAGAATGGTGTTTGGTAGATAAAATAATATGTGAAGGGCAGAGGGAGAGAGGCAGGCTGCGGTCAGCTGCAAGCACACTGTAGGCAAGAGAGTCAGACTCACAGGGTAAAAAAGCAGAAAAAATAAAACACAGTTATGCACTAAGGTAAAAAGGCAACATACACTGAGCATTCACTTGAGTGAAGGGGTAAGCGCATAGTAGGGTGAATAGAACAGAATGGAGTCTTCACACAGTATTAGGAGAAGATCTTCCTTTCAGTTGGTTGTGGTTTAAGATTCCACTTATAAACATAAGCACAGAGGGAGTACCCAGGGGTAGAACGGCTGTAAAATAAAGAGACAGGACAATTATAAGATAGGCAGGTATAGAGAGGTACAGAGGAGGCTAGTAGAAGGAAAAACAGCTATGCTGGATGGTAGGACAGAAGATGAGAGTTAGGGAAAATACTAGGAAGCGGGGGGAGTATTAGAGTGACATACAACAGGGACAGGACAAAATATATAGAAAATAACAGTTTCCCCTAAAACCCAACAAAGAGTGAGACACCTGGTTATATCATTAGATAGGCAGGGAGAGTTGCAAGTAGAAACCCACACCTTTAGTCTCACAAGAACAGTAACGATAGAGGCTTTAGTACAGGGGAAAGGAGGAGCAGCAAGAGCAGGCATACAGTTTGTAATACAACTGCAGCAGAAGTCCCAGAAACTAAACATAAAACAGTTACAGTAAATGCAGCTAGAGATACATCTTAAAAAACAGTATTATAAGTTAATTGCACAAATCAATGCTAAGTATTCAGCACAGATTCAATTATACATACATAAAGAATATGTACTTATAAAACATTCTAACACCAATAAAATACTCTCTTGTACTGATGGATGCTTTTTGCACTCTCCACCCACTCCCTTTGGAACCTCCAGTTGCTTCTATGGCTTTCACACTCTCCCAACCCCAGATCCCCTAATTGCTCCTTCTTAACCAGGTACCTCATGGATGTGACCCTTTACTAGGCAGTTCTCTCAAATCTTTGAGATGTTGAGCTTGCTATAACACAGAATTAGTCTCCTGGAGGGGGAGAGAGGGATCCATGGGGGCACTGTGAGCCTGGAGCCAGGAGCCCCAAACATATAAAAGATTTGTCATGGTTCCTTGCTTGTGAATGGCTACTTCAATTACATTAGAATATCATTGCCACCCCCTGTTTTTTTAATGTGACCTGTGAGGCTTTTGGTCTCTAACAGAGGTCACATAAGCATTGAGTTTACACAATCCCTTCATACTGATATAAGAGAGCTGGTATTCAAAGCCAGTCTGGTGGCATAAAGAGATAAAGTTGTGACTATAGAACAGCTGACCTGTGTTTGATTAGCAGTTTGAGAGACTGATGGAGAGCCAATGATGGGCATAAAAGTCCCGGACTGGCGGGCACTCATTTATACAATCCCTAAGGGTGGGCATGGTCCAAAGCGGGGAATTGCTCTCTGACACAATCAACAAGCATAGGGGATGGGGAAAGGGACTGGCACAGATGGGTCAAGTCCCCATTATGCTCTGTGGATCCACGACTGACCCCAGCAATATGGAGTAAGTCTGGGGGGGTAGAAGAATAGCATGATAGACCCAGTTTGGACGTGAGGCATTGAGAACATTGCCAGTAAAGATGAAGTCTGAGGGTACCAAATAAAGTGATCATTGTCCACTCTATCATATCCCCCCGAGCTATCCCTACCAACAGCCTGAGTCCATTTCCAAATCCAGGTCAATGGTAGTGCAGACAGATGTCATGTCTCTTGTATTGTTGGATTTGTGTACCAGCTGAAGAAATGGAAGAGAACAATTTGAATGTTTAAGATTTTGAGGAGATCTAAATGTTTTAGAGACAAAAGAGCAGACAATTTATGCAGGCACTTTTAAATCAGCTTTTCCCATTAACCTTGTCTGTAGAAATAGTCGCAATAAATAATTAAGCAGATTTAAACATTGGGGTTGTTCTTGGCCAGGCTTGTAAGTGCCTTAGGGTCATTAGCCTAGTAACCTCCTATGATCCTATGACCCTATGATCACATTAGAGGAATTATTTTTGTTTCTTTAACAAGCACAAGCTTGCTTTTGCAGGCTTTAGAGTGAGGCTGGGAAAATCATGGTGTACATTTTTGTTGTATTCATACCTGATAAATATGTTTTTATTTAATGTAAAAGTGTTAGTTAGTATGGTGTAGTTAGGGTGATTATTTATGGTATAAATTACTTCATAGTTTATCTGACTCTATGAATGTTTATGCCTTTTTTGTGTTATTTTTCTACCCCACATCTATCCATCAAGCTTTCCTCAGTCACTCCATTTCCCCATGTGTTCCCTTCAGGGTAACAACCCTATGCCTTAATTGTTCCCCTCAAAGTGGGAGTTAAGTACCACAAATTATGGCAGCATCTG
>NC_056733.1:934234931-934302431 GCF_019279795.1 Protopterus annectens | reverse complement strand
AATAAGTATAAAAAGCACCAGCAGAAGGGGAAACAAAACAGATAATAAGTATAAAAGGTGCTAGCAGAAGGGGAGACAGAACAGATAATAAGTATAAAAGGCACCAGCAGAAGGGGAGACAGAGCAGATAATAAGTTTAAAAGGCACTAGCAGAAGGGGAGACAGAACAGATAGTAAGTATAAAATGCACTTGCAGAAGGGGAGACAGAAAAGATAATAAGTATAAAAGGCACTAGCAGAAGGGGAGACAGAACAGATAATATGTATAAAAGACACCAGCAGAAGGGGAGACAGAAAAGGTAATAAATATAAAAGGCACTAGCAGAAGGGGAGACAGAAAATATTATAAGTATAAAAGGCACCAGCAGAAGGGAAGACAGAGCAGATAATAAGTATGAAAGGTACTAGCAGAAGGGGAGACAGAACAGATAAAAAGTATAAAAGGCACTACCTGAAAAGGAGACAGAACAGATAATAAGTATAAAAGGCACTAGCAGAAGAGGAGACAGAACAGATAATAAGTATAAAAGGCACTTGCAAAGGGGAGACAGAACATATAATAAGTATAAAAGGCACCAACAGAAAAAGAGAGAGAGAGCTGATAAGTATAAAAGGCACTAGCAGAAGGGGACACAGAGCAGATAATAAGTATAAAAGGCACTAGCAGAAGGGGAGACAGAACAGATAATAAGTATAAAAGGCATTAGCAGAAGGGGAGACAGAACAGATAATAAGTATAAAAGGCACTAGCAGAAGGGGAGACAGAACAGATAATAAGTATAAAAGGCACTAGCAGAAGGGGAGACAGAACAGATAATAAGTATAAAAGGCACTAGCAGAAGGGGACACAGAACAGATAATAAGGTTAAAAGGCACTAGCAGAAGGGGAGACAGAACAGATAAAAAGTATAAAAGGCATTAGCAGAAGGGGAGACAGAACAGATAATAAGTATAAAAGGCACCAGCAGAAAGGGAGACAGAGCAGATAATAAGTATAAAAGGCACTAACAGAAGGGGAGACAGAGCAGATAATAAGTATAAAAGGCACTAGCAGAAGGGGAGACAGAACAGATAATAAGTATAAAAGGCACTAGCAGAAGGGGAGACAGAACAGATAATAAGTATAAAAGGCACCAGCAGAAAGGGAGACAGAACAGATAATAAGTATAAAAGGCACTAGCAGAAGGGGAGACAGAGCAGATAATAAGTATAAAAGGCACTAGCAGAAGGGAGACAGAACAGATAATAAGTATAAAAGGCACTAGCAGAAGGGGAGACAGAACAGATAATAAGTATAAAAGGCACTAGCAGAAGGAGACAGAACAGATAATAAGTATAAAAGTCACCAGCAGAAGGGGAGACAGAACAGATAATAAGTATAAAGGCACTAGCAGAAGGGAGACAGAACAGATAATAAGTATAAAAGGCACTAACAGAAGGGGAGAAAGAACAGATAGTAAGTACAAAAAGCACTAGCAGAAGGGGTGACAGAACAGATAATAAGTATAAAAGGCACTAGCAGAAGGGGAGACAGAACAGATAATAAGTATAAAAGGCACTAGCAGAGGGCAGACAGAACAGATAATAAGTATAAAAGGCACTAGCAGAAGGGGAAGCAGAACAGATAATAAGTATAAAAGGCACTAGCAAAAAAGGAGACAGAACAGATAATAAGTATAAAAGGCACTAGCAGAAGGGGAGACAGAGCAGATAATAAGTATAAAAGGCACTAGCAGAAGGGGAGACAGAACAGATAATAAGTATAAAAGGCACTAGCAGAAGGGAGACAGAACAGATAATAAGTATAAAAGGCACCAGCAGAAGGGGAGACAGAGCAGATAATAAGTATAAAAGGAGCTAGCAGAAGTGGAGACAGAGCAGATAAAAAGTATAAAAGGCATTAGCAGAAGGGGATACAGAACAGATAATAAGTATAAAAGGACACTAGCAGAAGGGAAGACAGAGCAGATAATAAGTATAAAAGGCACTAGCAGAAGGGGAGACAGAACAGATAATAAGTATAAAAGGCACTAGCAGAAGGGGAGACAGAACAGATAATAAGTATAAAAGGCACTAGCAGAAGGGGAGACAGAACAGATAATAAGTATAAAAGGCACTAGCAGAAGGGGAGACAGAACAGATAATAAGTATAAAAGGCACTAGCAGAAGAGGAGACAGAACAGATAATAAGTATAAAAGGCACTAGCAGAAGGGGAGACAGAGCAGATAATACGTATAAAAGGCACTAGCAGAAGGGAGACAGAACAGATAATAAGTATAAAAGGCACTAGCAGAAGGGAGACAGAACAGATAATAAGTATAAAAGGCACTAGCAGAAGGGGAGACAGAGCAGATAATAAGTATAAAAGGCACTAGCAGAAGGGGAGACAGAACAGATAATAAGTATAAAAGGCACTAGCAGAAGGGGAGACAGAACAGATAATAAGTATAAAAGGCACTAGCAGAAGGGGAGACAGAACAGATAATAAGTATAAAAGGCACTAGCAGAAGCAGATAATAAGTATAAAAGGCACTAGCAGAAGGGGAGACAGAACAGATAATAAGTATAAAAGGCACTAGCAGAAGGGGAGACAGAACAGATAATAAGTATAAAAGGCACTAGCAGAAGGGAGACAGAACAGATAATAAGTATAAAAGGCACTAGCAGAAGGGGAGACAGAACAGATAATAAGTATAAAAGGCACTAGCAGAAGGGGAGACAGAACAGATAATAAGTATAAAAGGCACCAGCAGAAGGTGAGACAGAACAGATAATAAATATAAAACGCACTAGCAGAAGGGGAGACAGAACAGATAATAAGTACAACAGGCACTAGCAGAAGGGGAGACAGAACAGATAATAAGTATAAAAGGCACTAGCAGAAGGGGAGACAGAACAGATAATAAGTATAAAAGGCACTAGCAGAAGGGAGACAGAAAAGATAATAAGTATAAAAGGCACTAGCAGAAGGGGAGACAGAACAGATGATAAGTATAAATGGCACTAGTAGAAGAGGAGACAGAACAGATAATAAGTATAAAAGGCGCTAGCAGAGGGGCGACAGAAAAAATAATAAGTATAAAAGGCACTAGCAAAAAAGGAGACAGAACAGATAATAAGTATAAAAGGCACTAGCAGAAGAGGAGACAGAACAGATAATAAGTATAAAAGGCGCTAGCAGAGGGGCGACAGAAAAAATAATAAGTATAAAAGGCACTAGCAAAAAAGGAGACAGAACAGATAATAAGTATAAAAGGCACTAGCAGAAGGGGAGACAGAACAGATAATAAGTATAAAAGGCACTAGCAGAAGGGGAGACAGAACAGATAATAAGTATAAAAGGCACTAGCAGAAGGGAGACAGAACAGATAATAAGTATAAAAGACACCAGCAGAAGGGGAGACAGAAAAGATTATAAGTATAAAAGGCACTAGCAGAATGGGAGACAGAACAGATAATAAGTATAAAAGGCACTAGCAGAAGGGGAGACAGAACAGATAATAAGTATAAAAGGCACTAGCAGAAGGGGAGACAGAACAGATAATAAGTATAAAAGGCACTAGCAGAAGGGGAGACAGAACAGATAATAAGTATAAAAGGCACTAGCAGAAGGGGAGACAGAACAGATAATAAGTATAAAAGGCACTAGCAGAAGGAGACAGAACAGATAATAAGTATAAAAGGCACTAGCAGAAGGGGAGACAGAACAGATAATAAGTATAAAAGGCACCAGCAGAAGGTGAGACAGAACAGATAATAAATATAAAACGCACTAGCAGAAGGGGAGACAGAACAGATAATAAGTACAAAAGGCACTAGCAGAAGGGGAGACAGAGCAGATAATAAGTTTAAAAGGCACTAGCAGAAGGGGAGACAGAACAGATAGTAAGTATAAAATGCACTAGCAGAGAGGGAGACAGAAAATATAATACGTATAAAGGGCACTTGCAGAAGGCGAGACAGAAAAGATAATAAGTACAAAAGACACCAGCAGAAGGGGAGACAGAACAGATTATAAGTATAAAAGGCACTAGCAGAAGAGGAGACAGAACAGATAATAAGTATAAAAGGCACTAGCAGAAGGGGAGACAGAACAGATAATAAGTATAAAAGGCACTAGCAGAAGGGGAGACAGAACAGATAATAAGTATAAAAGGCACTAGCAGAAGGGGAGACAGAGCAGATAATAAGTATAAAAGGCACTAGCAGAAGTGGAGACAGAACAGATAATAAGTATAAAAGGCACTAGCAGAAGGGGAGACAGAACAGATAATAAGTATAAAAGGCACTAGCAGAAGGGAGACAGAACAGATAATAAGTATAAAAGGCACTAGCAGAAGGGAGACAGAACAGATAATAACTATAAAAGGCACTAGCAGAAGGGGAGACAGAACAGCTAATAAGTATAAAAGGCACTAGCAGAAGGGGAAACAGCCTTCGATACAATACCCCACTCGGGCATTATAGATAAGCTCACCAGCTTAAATATAAACCCCTATGCCACTAGATGGGTTGCAAACTGGCTCAAGGACCGAACCCACATGGTTAGAACTGCTGGAGCCATGTCAGACTCCAAACCAGTTACAAGTGGCGTCCCACAAGGCTCAGTCCTGGGACCTCTCTTGTTCGGTATATACCTATATTTTTATCTGTATTAAATAATACATTCCTATATTTTAAACATCTTCTTACCTACACTATTATTTGTATTTAACATCTATTCTTACATGTTTTTGTTACTAAATGTTTTTGCTAATAATTGGAGCTTTTCTCCCCGGGCCTCCGCTGAAAATGGATATGTATCCAGTCGGACTTTCCCGGTTAAGAAATGTAAAATAAATAAAATAAAAATAAAAATAAATATTTCTCGGAGGTACAGGCCAACACGGAAGGACTGTGGCTGACCAAGTTCGCAGATGACTGCAAACTGGGTGCCATAATCGACTCTCCAGCCGACACAAGCATCCTCCAAAAGGGCCTCATAGAAACAGACAACTGGTGCCAGAGCCATGGCCTCAAGCTAAACACCAAAAAGTGTATAGTCATCCCCTTTGGCAAAAACAAAGTGCCCACAAATTATCACATAGGTGGTAATCCATTAAGTACAGAAGAAGTAATTAGGGACCTGGGCACCCAAGTTGATAGCAATCTCTCATTTGACAACCACGTGGCCAAAGTGGTTAGAAAAACATTTTATATAGCCCACTTAATAATGAAGGGATTTACATCTAGATCAGGGGAGGTCATCGTGCCTCTTTACTCATACCTCATCAGGCCCATAATTGAGTACAATGCCCCTTTTGGGATGTACCTTACCAGACACCTGCAGCAACTGGAAATACCCCAAAAGTACCTCACCAAGAGGATCAAAGGGCTCAAACAGATGCCATATGCTGCCTGGTTAAAGAAACTCCAGCTCTAGTCAGTGGCATACTGCCTGCTCAGAGGCGATCTGTGCCTGACGTATAAAGCCATGACCAATCCGGAATTAATGGACATGCTGCACCTCAGAAAATCCAAATCCCATCGAGCTACGCGCTCGAGAGACTTGAACCTCAGCACTGAAATAAATAGGATATGCTGGAGGGACAGATTCATAACCCAGAGGCTCCCTTCACTCTGGAATAAAATCCCAGTCCAGGTTAGGCAGAGTCCCTCATTGACTCTCTTCAAGAGGAATCTTGATGAGTGGATGGGAGATCGTAGGTTTACCCCGGGTATCACTTCTGTGTCACTGTTAGACAGAGGCACAGTATACTAACCTCGAAAAAGGGCACAGCAAAATTAATTTAAAATGGGTGGCAAAAGCCAAACACACTCTGGCTAGGCTTATAATTGCCCTAGGGCAGATAGCCTAGTTTGAGCCTATGAAACTATGAACCTATGAACAGATAATAAGTATAAAAGGCACTAGCAGAAGGGGAGACAGAACAGATAATAAGTATAAAAGGCACTAGCAGAAGTGGAGACAGAACAGATAATAAGTATAAAAGGCACTAGCAGAAGTGGAGACACTACAGATAATAAGTGATTTTCATCCCACAGGGGATCCTAGAGATGTCTGTAACGATTGATGCCTGCGCCTCAGTTGGGAAGATAAGAAGAGTGTGGGTTCTATTCCCCTGATGACAAGAACTTCACTTCATATTGTACTATTGCACTGCAGTTCGGCATTGCAGGGATGCTGCACCTATGAGGCTGTGTTATTCAAATGAGACACTAAACTGAGGTCCCATCTCCTGATTTAGTGGTAGCTTAGGTTGGTGCAAAAGATCCCATGCACTTATCAAAAAATGAGTATGGGATTTTTGCTAATGTGCTGGCCAAATTTCCCCATCTGCATAAGCACTATACCAGGACTCCCCTGAAAATAGGTGCATGCCTAGTGGGACTAATGAAGTGTACAAAAACTATAAATAAATAAATAAACGTAGCAGTTTCAGGAACAATACATCTTAAGGACTGGCGTCATTATCATGATTATTGTTATTCTTATTATTTTAAAAGATGTTTACCTTTGTCGTGGCAGGGTACTTAGGGAGCATACTTTCAACTACCTTCCTAGTAGTGGCATGGCTTTTCTGAAGGAATTAATGGATTTCTTTAATACCAAAACAGGGTGAGAGGCAGAAGACATTTGTTTTCCATTATTTCAGTTACTGGGTCAATAGAGATTACTCAGCATTTCAAGGTTCCTTTAGGTAGCTGAAGGCCTGGATCTAAAGTTGTCTTACTCTACCTCCAGCCATATTAAAGGAAAGCTCCTGCACTTAACACTGAATCAGTGGCGGAGCTTGGTATTTTGTCAGCTCACCATGTGGTAGGTTTCAGTCCTTTTGTCAGCTCACCATGTGGTAGGTTTCAGTCCTTTTGTCAGCTCACCATGTGGTAGGTTTCAGTCCTGCCACTTTCCTGATGCCATCTGTTTGTACTAAAATAGCGAATGTTATGTCATTTGAAGGATGGAATGACATCATTTAATAGCGCACGTACATCTTTTCTGTGCTCTATGAGTAGTAGTGAATGTAGACACATAATATAGAAGTTAAGAAAGGTCTGGGTCTATCTGGCCCAGTCTATGTCTGTCTACTTTCCTACTAACTTACCCTTCAATGGTATAAAAAATGTTTACTATGCTTAAGTACAGAAGGTGAAATGCATTAGAAAATAGGAGAGAAACTGTGTTTGGAAGAGAACGTATTTTTGGCCCTGACCGTCTAGTTCCCTGGTGCCCTATAGCCATGCTTGTTCCTGCACCTTACCTGAAATTGAGCCCTGCATCACAAAATGTGGACTTCCTTTCCAGAGGGTGCTAGTCTTTTAGCAGTTTCCCTGCAGGTGATCAGGTTCTAGCTACCCAAACACAACTGGGTATAATTATCTTTTAACATGGATAAGAAGAAATAGACTTTTTCATCTCCCCACCTATCTCCCGACACCCAAAAATCATCTGCTACCAGCTTCAGTCCACATTCAGCGAGTCCATTGGACCTGCCTTTGCCTGACTGGGGTTCAGCTCAACCTACATCCAGGGCAGGTGAGGAGATTAAGAACAGTGGTGCAGTATCACTCTGATGTTGGGGAGCATGACCTAATCCCCACCACCCCATGTCAGCCTTGTGAGCTCCACAATGGCTGCCTTTAGATAGCACATGCACACTTACATGTATGCCATGCATGTACACCCTCACGACCAACTGGTGTAGGACTTCCATGTATGCCATGCATGTACAACCTCACGACCAAGCAGTGTAGGACTTCCATGTATGCCATGAATGTACACCCTCACGACCAAGCAGTGTAGGACTTCCATGTATGTCATACATGTACACCCTCATGACCACGCAATGTGGGACTTCCATGTATGCCATGCATGTGTACACCCTCACGACCAAGCAGTGTAGGACTTCCATGTATGCCATGCATGTACACCCTCACAACCAAGTGGTATAAAACTTGAAATGTATGCCATGCATGTACACCCTCATGACCAAGCAGTGTAGGACTTGCAGTGTATGCCATGCATGCACACCCTCACAACCAAGTGGTATAAAACTTGAAATGTATGCCATGCATGTACACCCTCATGACCAAGTGGTGTACGACTTACAGCATGTAGCTTGCCAAGCCGCTAATGCTGCTATTGCAGCAGGTTTAGGTGCACCCCCCCCCTTCTGGATGGGCAAGTCAATGTCAGTCACTCATCTGTTTCCTACTACCCTCCCCACCTGGTCCTTCCGCTGACTATGCTACTAAGCGAACACTCAGGGCTTTATCTCACTGTAATCACGTATGTCTGGTTCCTGCGTGTGTACTTTATCTCACTGTGCCATGGGGCTGAGTTAGAAAAACTAGACTTTTAAGTACAGTTGGACTGCTGTTTGTGAGAATCACTGGATACTTTACTTTATCTGAGGATTTTCTCCTTTCCCTACTGTTGTGAATGTAAAAGATCAGGGTGCAGGGGGGCTTAAAAATGTGTATTTCTATAATTGTGGGTAGTTTGCAGGAGAAATAGGTTTTCAATAAGTTGTGATTGAATAATGTTTTTGCAAACAAACATACAACAATCATTCATCTTTACTGACTCAATGTGGAAAAAGTAGGAGAGAAGTACCAGGGACAATACAGCCATCCTTAGCAGTTGCTGAGAATTTTTCTAGTTAAGCTGTAGCCATAATCCTGTGGCTGAAGTAGATGTGGATTATGCAACATTACGCATATACTTCTGTTCCTAACATCTCAGTTTTCCACTGCAGGCTTATATGTATGATCAGACTGGTGAGATGAGTGCACACAGTCGATCCCAGCTAACTTGCATCACAGTCAGTGCTACAACATTTATTACAAAAGTGATGACCAGATAAAAACTCTCTGCCTGGAAGATCACTTAGTGATGTAACAGAAAGAGATTTCTAACAAACACACTGATTTTACAGGTAAGGAAATTCCCTCAGTATAAAATGAATCTGCTTGTTTGTTTCAAGCTGTGGACAGACTATGACTTGTATTACAACCAGAAGGCTGTGAGCAGTTCATTTGAGTTTTTAATGAAATGATTTGTGTCACTCATAAACATTTCCACTTATTTCAGAGGTGCATTCAGACATGTTAGGTCAACTGAATAAAAACACAACGAGTTCTGAAGCTTGAATGATGTATTATTATATACCCAGTAAGAAGTTATTGAATATAAGCTAGGTTAAGTACTCCACAATCTTGGCTGATTCTTCTCACCTTCATAGCTCAGAGATGATTAGGATTATGCAGTTTCTGAAGCTTCCCTATTGTTCATAGGTTCATAGGTAGGTACTAGGCTATCGGCCTAAGGGCCTACATAAGCCTAGCCAACAAGGTTCTCTGGCTTACGCCACCCCAGAAAGTTATTTTCCTGTGCCACTGTCTAGCAGAGACACAGAGGTGATCCCCAGGGTGTATTTCCTATTTCCCATCCACTCATCAAGAGTTTTCTTGAAGAGTGCTAATGAAGAACCTTGCTTGACATAGATGTGTTCCAGAGTATGGGAAGTCTCTGGGACAGGAATCTATCCCTCCAGCATGTCCTGTTTACTGTGGTGACAAGGTTTAGGTCCCTATAGCATGTAGCTTGGAGGGATTGGGATTTCTTTAGGTGTAGCATGTCCAACAGCTCTGGGTTGACATAGCTTTATATGTTAGGCAGAGATCACCTCAGAGTAGGCGATATGCTACAGAGTAAAGCTGGAGTTTTTTGAGGCGGTCAGTTTAGGGCATTTGTTGGAGGCCAGTAATCCTCTTTATGAGGTACTTCTGTGGCCTTTCCAGCTGCTGCAGATGTCTTGTGAGGTACATTCCAAAAGGGACGTTGTACTCTATAATGGGTTTAATGTGTGACGAGTAGAGGGGAACAATGACCTCTTTTTTCCTGGATGAGGACACTTTTATAATGAGGTGTGCCACGTAGAAGGACTTCCTGACTACTGAGGCGATGTGACTATCAAAAGAGAGACTACTGTCTACCTGGGTCCCAAGGTCTCTTATCACACATTCGGTGTTAAGTAGATTGCTGCTTATGTGGTAGTTCATGGGTACAGAGTTTTTACCAAAGGGGATGACACTGCACTTTTTGGCATTGAGCTTGGGGCCATGGCGCTGACACCAGGCATCTGTCTCAGCGAGGCCCTTCTGTAGGATGTCCACATCATTTGGGGACTTGAGTATGGCTCCTAGTTTGCAGTCATCTGTGAACTTTGTTAGCCAGAGGCCTTCTGTGTTAGCCTGTACTTCAGAGAAGTAAATACCAAACAGGAGAGGTCCCAGGACAGAACCCTGAGGTACTCCACTTGTCACTGCTTTGAGGTCAAATTTGGAGTCTGCAACTCTTACAGTGTGGGTTCTGTCAGTGAGCCAGTTGGCAACCCATCTTGAGATGTAGGGATTTATACCTAGTTTATTGAGTTTAGCTATAATTCCAGAATGGGGATGGTGTCTAAAGCCTTGGGGAGGTCAAGATAGGCTGTGTGAACCACCTTACCCTCATCTACAGCTTTGGTGACTGCCTCAAAGAAGTCAATCAGGTTCAGGAGGCATGATCTGCCTTTCACAAACCCAAACTGGGTGGGATCCAGAGTTTGGAGGTTACCAATGTCTTTGTTTATGAGTTCCATGTGATACGTTCCATGGCCTTGCAGACCAGACTCATCAGGCTAGTAGGTCGATAGTTCCCAGGATCAGTGGTGGCTCCCCCTTTGTGGAGTGGGATAACTGTTGCTGTGTGCCATTCAGTGGGCACAAAGCCTGATGTGAGGCTATTATTGAACATGGTGCTTAAGTGGGGAGCCAGTTCATTCTGATGTTCGTGTAACACGCAGCCTGGGATGTTGTCCAGTCCCATGGATGCTGTGTTTTTGGCATTAGAGAGTGCAGCTTTTACCTGCATAGTTGTGATTACAGGGGCTCTGCATTCTTCCTGTATAGATATGGGCCCTTTAGGGGATGGGGTGGGGGGGTAAAGTTAGCACTGAACCTATCTGCCAGGATGTTGGCAATATTAGTTGGTTCTGTAATTTTCGTGCCTTTGTGCTGTAACTCAGAGCAGATCTGGGTGTTGCCATCGAGATTCTTGACATAGCTATCGAATGCTTTGTGGTTGTCCTTAGAATTAGTGGTGATTTTGTTTTCATAGCTAGCGTTGGAGGATCTTATAAGGGATCTCAGCTTCTTACTGAGGCTGACCAGGGAGCTCCTCCACTCATGGGATTTTACTCTCTTTTGCAACAGTTTCTTCCTTCTGTTGTACAGTTTGTTTATGGCAGGGGACCACCAGATTGGCTTCCTTTTTTTGGAGGATAGCGTCTTGGTTCTGTTTGGGATAGCACGATCCATGCACTCGTGTAATTACTTATAGAGTGCATTTGTGTAGGATTCAGCAGTTTTAACTGTATTGTCCATCTGCATGGTTGTCATGAAGTTCACCACTTTTGTCTTAAGAAGCATGAAGTTGGCTTTGGAGAAATTTTTTACCATGGTTTCCTTAATGGGGGGTGGGGGTGGGATGTGGATATCAAGGGTGATTAGCTTATGGTCGGATTGGACCAATGAAGAGTTGACTTCAGGTGTGGAACACTGGTCACTCATGTTGGTAATGACTAGGTCTAGGATATTGTTGCCCCTGGTGGGGGTGTGGATAAGTTGATCCAGGGCATTGGAGTTTATGAATTCAAGAAAGCGTTAAGCTAAGGAGTTGGTACATGAGTGGTTTTCCCAGTTAATGGTGGGGTAGTTGAAGTCACCCATTATTAGGGTGTTTGGGTGAACCATAATATTTTCCAGTACATCAAGAAAAGAGGAGTGGGAATCCTGGGGCATGGTGGGGGATCTGTAGCAAGCTACAATTTGGATTGCAGTTTTGCCCAGAGTTAGTTACACTTGGATAACCTCGGATGCATTATGCTGAGCAACTAGCCTGGAGGTGTGGATATCCTTAATGAATATGGACACACCTCCACCTTTGGTGTTTCGGTCCAGGTTACATGGCCGAAAAGTGTGGTATGAGTTATAGCCTTGTAGTGCAGGGGTGCTCTCTGGAGCCTTGAACCAGGTCTCAGTCACTGCACAGATATCAATGTTCTCCATTTTAAGGAGTGCCTCGAATGAGTGCATTTTGAGATTTAGACTTCTAGCATTGAGTAGCATTACCCTCAGTTTTTGCTTGCCTGTTTCTGTTATGGTGGTGAGTTTGTTATTTGACCCTTGCCTAAAAAAGGCACTATAGGGGCAGCAAGAGCCTTAGCCAGTATCCGGAATCCCAGGGGTGACAGGTGCAGGCCATCTGTGGCAAAGCATCGTGGTCTGTCAACCATGTCATCCCAAGCAGACAGATACTGGATCCCCTTAGAATGACACCAGAAGCTTATCCAATTTTTGAAGTCAATCATTTTGTACTTGTACTGCGGTATCATTCAGGGCGATGTCAGAATGCTACTCAGGGCTAGGGTCATACCTGCCTGGGCTACAAGATTGGAGAGCTCTTTCATGTCTCTTTTCATGTAGTCCAGGGAGGTACGTCTCAGGACATTCACACCAACATGGACAATGACAGAATCATATTTGTACTTGTTGTGGAGTGACCTGAGTGAGTGGTTTATGTGGCGGATCCTGGCACCTGACAGGCAGCTGACAGTAACCTTCTCCTTGTTTAGCCTGATGAGTGGGACATCAGTGTGCCTGACTATAGAGTCACTTATGACTAGTGTGTTGGGTACGTTGTTTTGCCTTATTGGCTGTGGTTGAGTGGCACACTGAGTCTGTGGGCTATGTGTCATTTGGGTTGTGTTGGGGGATGGAGGTTGCTTGCGTTTCTGCTTTGGAGGTCTCTGTTGCTTAGACAGATTATTATTGAGAGCCTCCGCAAATGTTTTTGTGTTACTATGTGTGGATTTTGGTGGTGTAGATTTAGTCAGACTATGTGATGAGTGTGGTGTGCTGCAAATGTTTACCTTCTCCTCATGACTGTCAAGTTCAGTCTTGGTTGGAGAGAGCTTTACCTCCAGTTTGGCTAGATAAGTGCATCTTTCACAGGTTGTAGTGTTGGGTGGTAGGAGGAGAGGGTTGTCTGTGTACATGAGGCAATTTCTACATTGCCTCAAGATGTCCATATTCATCAGACAGACCGGAGAGAACACTGGGAGCTGACTCTTGGACATGCCTGAATAAAAAACTATTTCCTCTAGATAAGTGAGGAAAGTGAGTACAAGAGCTGTTTTTCTCTAAGCAAGTGAGAAAAGTGAGTACAAAAACTGTTTTCCTCTAGGTAATGAGGAAGATTGAGTGCTATAGTAATTAGTAGCTTATTTAGTGCTTACAAGTTCTGAACAAGTGCTGAGCATGAAAAAGCAAATTTAAGTGCTAAAACTAAGAATCTGTATCTGCACTAGATGAGTTACAGGACAGAAACAAGTGCAAATGCAGGCATTCAAATCAGAAAGTTGAGAGAGATGGAAGAGATTGCCCAAATGGCCAATAACTACAATTGCTGGGCCAGAACCACTACTTATGTGGTAGACAGGTTACCTAGTGCTTACCACTCCCACTGATAAGCTAGAAGGCTTCCCTCCAACACAGAAAGGCTTGAGGGGGCTCAGAAGCTTACATACAGTCCTGGATACAGCAAACCTGTATTTGGAACACTAGTTACGGGAAAGGTAGGAAACAGGCGTACAGTTTTTTTTTTTTTTGTTTTTTTTACAGAAAAGTAGCAAAAACAGTAGTAAAAACAATTCACATGCAGTGCAAGCTAGCACACTTGAGTATGTAGCAATATTAGACCAAACACAGTTTAAAAAATGCAATTAAATTAAAAAGGACTAAAAGCAAGTGCAGAAAGAGTTTATTAGGTAGAATGTGATAAAGAGATGGGGACTGGGGGAGTGTCCCAGTTCAAATCTACAGTGGGGCGGGCAACTGCAAAAGCCACCAAATTTAAACTACAAACCAAAAAATAAGGAGGGTGGTTGGGACAAACAGAGATCTAAGCAACAATTAACAGTACAAACTCTAAAACCAAAAAAATATACTCAGCTCTGTATATTTGCAGACCAGTCTCTCAGAACAGGGAGACAACAGTTCCAACAGAGATTTTAAGCAACAATTAACAAACTCTATAACCAAAAAAAATATACTCAGCTCTGTATATTTGCAGATAGTCTGGAAGGCAGTCTCTCAGAACACAGGTTCCAGCAATTAAATTACATCCTGGATCTAACTGCTTATTATTAGTAAGCCATGAAGATACATCTACTAGATTTCACAGAAATCTCATTATGTTCTTTGAGACAGTCTGTATTTTCTAACTGCCTAACAGAGGCAGAGTTCTTCCTCTTTAGAAAAAAACAAAACATACAAGCGCGCGCGCGCGCACACACACACACACACACACACACACACACACACACACACATGTGCACGCACGCGCACACGCGCACACACACACACACACACACACACACACACACACACACAGATGCACGCACGCATGCACACGCACACACGTACACACACACACACACACACACACACACACACACACATATGCACTTGCAAACACACATACACACACACACACACACACACACACACACACACACACACACACACACACACACACACACACACACACACACACACTTTCTGGATTCCACACTGAATACTAACTACAGGCCTGTCTCTAACCCTTCTGTAATACAGCTGATCTCCACTAATTCTTTGCAGTAAGTCTCAGGTAGCTGCTATCACTGAATGATAACAAATAAAAACACAGTTCAGATGAACTAATAAGAAATTTAACTGAACCAACTAAAGTGTAAGAGATGTGCTTTCTTCTACTAAACTAGTTTGAAGACCTGCAAACTTCAGAACAATATTAACAATGTTTGGTGGTTTAATAGTTTCTTGTTACTTTATCAGAAGTGTGTTTTTATCTTCAGTCTCTCTTTTTAAGAGAGGATTTTTTTAATACTTTTTATGAATCATGGCATGTTGTAGACCTTTTTTCCTGAGTTTAGGATGGAATGTAATAAAGAAATGACCTTTGTGTAGGTGACATATTATCTTCAGGCCAGAGGCAAGTGAGACCCACATCCATTCTCCAGGATCTGACCGCACCTAGATGCCATTATCCACAATGTCATCACAGCCTCCTGAAGGAATAATATGCATCATAATCCACAACATAATCACAGCCTCGTGAAGGAATCATGTGCATCATAATCCACAACGTAATCACAGCCTCCTGAAGGAATAATCTGCATCATAATCCACAACATAATCACAGCCTCCTGAAGGAATAATGTGCATCATAATCCACAATGTAATCACAGCCTCCTGAAGGAATAATCTGCATCATAATCCACAGCATAATCACAGCCTCCTGAATGAATAATGTGCATCATAATCCACAACATAATCACAGCCTCCTGAAGGAATAATCTGCATCATAATCCACAATGTAATCACAGCCTCCTGAAGGAATAATGTGCATCATAATCCACAATGTAATCACAGCCTCCTGAAGGAATAATCTGCATCATAATCCACAACATAATCACAGCCTCCTTGAAGGAATAATGTGCATCATAATCCACAATGTAATCACAGCCACCTGAAGGAATAATGTGCATCATAATCCACAACATAATCACAGCCTCCTGAAGGAATAATCTGCATCATAATCCACAACGTAATCACAGCCTCCTGATGGAATAATGTGCATCATAATCCACAACATAATCACAGCCTCCTGAAGGAATAATGTGCATCATAATCCACAACATAATCACAGCCTCCTTGAAGGAATAATGTGCATCATAATCCACAACGTAATCACAGCGTCCTGAAGGAATAATCTGCATCATAATCCACAACGTAATCACAGCCTCCTGATGGAATAATGTGCATCATAATCCACAATGTAATCACAGCCTCCTGAAGGAATAATCTGCATCATAACCCACAATGTAATCACAGCCTCCTGAAGGAATCATGTGCATCATAATCCAAAACATAATCACAGCCTCCTGAAGGAATAATGTGCATCATAATCCACAACATAATCACAGCCTCCTGAAGGAATAATGTGCATCATAATCCACAATGTAATCACAACTTCCTGAAGGAATAATGTGCATCATAATCCACAATGTAATCACAGCCTCCTGAAGGAATAATGTGCATCATAATCCACAACATAATCACAGCCTCCTGAAGGAATAATGTGCATCATAATCCACAATGTAATCACAGCCTCCTGAAGGAATAATCTGCATCATAATCCACAATGTAATCACAGCCTCCTGAAGGAATAATGTGCATCATAATCCACAACATAATCACAGCCTCCTGAAGGAATAATGTGCATCATAATCCACAACATAATCACAGCCTCCTGAAGGAATAATGTGCATCATAATCCACAATGTAATCACAGCCTCCTGAAGGAATAATGTGCATCATAATCCACAACATAATCACAGCCTCCTGAAGGAATAATGTGCATCATAATCCACAACATAATCACAGCCTCCTGAAGGAATAATCTGCATTATAATGCACAACGTAATCACAGTCTCCTGAAGGAATAATGTGCATCATAATCCACAATGTAATCACAGCCTCCTGAAGGAATAATGTGCATCATAATCCACAATTTCATCACAGCCTCCTGAAGGAATAATCTGCATCATAATCCACAACATAATCACAGCCTCCTGAAGGGATAATGTGCATCATAATCCACAATGTAATCACAGCCTCCTGAAGGAATAATCTGCATCATAATCCACAATGTAATCACAGCCTCCTGAAGGAATAATGTGCATCATAATCCACAGCATAATCACAGCCTCCTGAAGGAATAATGTGCATCATAATCCACAACATAATCACAGCCTCCTGAAGGAATAATGTGCATCATAATCCACAACGTAATCACAGCCTCCTGAAGGAATAATCTGCATCATAATCCACAATGTAATCACAGCCTCCTGAAGGAATCATGTGCATCATAATCCACAATGTAATCACAGCCACCTGAAGGAATAATGTGCATCATAATCCACAACATAATCACAGCCTCCTGAAGGAATAATGTGCATCATAATCCACAACGTAATCACAGCCTCCTGAAGGAATAATGTGCATCATAATCCACAATGTAATCACAGCCTCCTGAAGGAATAATGTGCATCATAATCCACAACATAATCACAGCCTCCTGAAGGAATAATGTGCATCATAATCCACAACATAATCACAGCCTCCTGAAGGAATAATCTGCATCATAATCCACAATGTAATCACAGCCTCCTGAAGGAATAATGTGCATCATAATCCACAACATAATCACAGCCTCCTGAAGGAATAATGTGCATCATAATCCACAACATAATCACAGCCTCCTGAAGGAATAATGTGCATCATAATCCACAACGTAATCACAGCCTCCTGAAGGAATAATGTGCATCATAATCCACAATGTAATCACAGCCTCCTGAAGGAATAATCTGCATCATAATCCACAACATAATCACAGCCTCCTGAAGGAATAATGTGCATCATAATCCACAACGTAATCACAGCCTCCTGATGGAATAATGTGCATCATAATCCACAACATAATCACAGCCTCCTGAAGGAATAATCTGCATTATAATGCACAACGTAATCACAGCCTCCTGAAGGAATAATGTGCATCATAATCCACAATGTAATCATAGCCTCCTGAAGGAATAATCTGCATCATAATCCACAACGTAATCACAGCCTCCTGAAGGAATAATCTGCATTATAATGCACAACATAATCACAGCCTCCTGAAGGAATAATGTGCATCATAATCCACAACGTAATCACAGCCACCTGAAGGAATAATCTGCATCATAATCCACAACGTAATCACAGCCTCCTGAAGGAATAATGTGCATCATAATCCACAACGTAATCACAGCCTCCTGAAGGAATAATGTGCATCATAATCCACAACGTAATCACAGCCACCTGAAGGAATAATCTGCATCATAATCCACAACGTAATCACAGCCTCCTGAAGGAATAATGTGCATCATAATCCACAACGTAATCACAGCCTCCTGAAGGAATCATGTGCATCATAATCCACAATGTAATCACAGCCTCCTTGAAGGAATAATCTGCATCATAATCCACAACGTAATCACAGCCTCCTGAAGGAATAATCTGCATCATAATCCACAACGTAATCACAGCCTCCTGAAGGAATAATGTGCATCATAATCCACAATGTAATCACAGCCTCCTGAAGGAATAATGTGCATCATAATCCACAACGTAATCACAGCCTCCTGAAGGAATCATGTGCATCATAATCCACAATGTAATCACAGCCTCCTTGAAGGAATAATCTGCATCATAATCCACAACGTAATCACAGCCTCCAGAAGGAATAATCTGCATCATAATCCACAACGTAATCACAGCCTCCTGAAGGAATAATGTGCATCATAATCCACAATGTAATCACAGCCTCCTGAAGGGATAATCTGCATTTCTGGGAGTTAACTCAGGGTTTTGTTCTCCTCCAACCACAAAGTTTACTGTCAGTTTTACTGCTTGTTTGATTCAGGTACACATTGCCAGCCACAAACAATTGTTAGAATTTATCAGCAGGACTTTCCTCCCTCTGCAGTCAATTCCCTGTTAAACTTATTTTGTATCCATGAATGAAAGGATCCAGTTTTGAGGCTATATTACTGCCTTTCTGAAATCACTGACTGTATATCAGCCAATTAGATGAGGATAAATCTAAACAAGATGTAGGATTCAGTGACATGCCCGTGTCGCTGCCCAGGCCTTGGCAATCAATAAACAATAATGGATGTCCAAGTAAGTGTTGACAGTCTTTCTCTAGTAGAAACAGTAAGGACTCTGGGAGATCTAGGGGTGTTTTTTGACTGCAACCTGTCACTTTTTATGCATACAAATGTATAACTTGACCAAGATGACCTATTACTATGTAAAGAACATCTTCTAGAATGATATCTTTATCCCACCTGGACACTTACCAGCATCAGTGTATATCCTTCTTAGATATCAGCTGAATTACTACACCTCTGTATACCCAGGGTTTTCTAGAAGTGATATCTACTACAAAAAGCTGGCATAATATCTTTTGCATGTTTCCTCAGTGGATTTCTGGGAACAGAATACATAACCTGCATGTCAATGTAAGTTACGTAACATTATTTCTTTATGCATACTGCAGATATTTCTATGTTTTATTGAATACAGCTCTTAATGTAACATTTATACTTATTTCAGCATTTCTGAATGCAGTATCCTAATACGAGTTTCACTTTTTCCCTTTTTTTGCATGCTCCTGGCCAACCATCCAATGCTCATCTGTACCTTTTTTACCTTGAATACCCCCTGTATTATCCCCCAGGGTGGGATCTACACCAGTGGAGGGTTGGGATGGGGAAGTGGAACAGAGCATCTGGCAGTGCTCCTACAGCATTCTGCATGCCTGGGGATTTTACATGCCCTCAATGATCACAAAACTACCCATGTCATTTGCATCATCACATGTGATGTGATAGCTTCGGCCATCCTATCAATATTGACAGGCTAATGTCAATCTGATGTGTGTTTATGGCACTATCCTTCTCAGCTGGGACATATTGCAAGCAGAAACTCCTCCCTCCTTTCTTCTCAGAACACGTGAGACAGGATATTTGAGAGGTATGATGTACAGAATTAGTTTTCTCAAGAAAAAGTGCTAAAGAACAAGAGCTATGCTGTATTTTTGGAGGGTATGTCTATAAGTAGAACAAGAGGTATGCTGTACTGTTGGAGGGTATGTATATGACTAGAAAAAGAGGTATGTTTTACTGCTGGAGGTGGAGGGTATGTGTATGAGTAGAACAAGAGGTATTCTGTAGTGCTGGAGGGTATGACTATGAGTAGAACAAAAGATATGCTGCACTGTTGGAGTGTAGGTGTATGAGTAGAACCAGAGGTATTCTGTATTGCTGGAGGGTATGTCTATGAGTAGAATAAGAGGTATGTTGTACTGCTGGAGGTGGAGGGTATATGTATAAGTAGAATAAGAGGTATTCTGTACTGTTGGAGTGTATGAGTAGAACAAGAAGTATTCTGTAGTGCTGGTGGGTATGACTATGAGTATAACAAAAGATATGCTGTACTGTTGGAGTGTAGGTGTATGAGTAGAATAAGAGGTATGCTGTACTGTTGGAGTGTATGTGTATGAGTAGAACAAGAAGTATTCTGTAGTGCTGGTGGGTATGACTATGAGTATAACAAAATATATGTTGCACTGTTGGAGTGTAGGTATATGAGTAGAATAAGAGATATTTTGTACTGTTGGAGTGTAGGTGTATGAGTAGAACAAGAGGTATTCTGTAGTGCTGGCGGGTATGACTATGAGTAGAACAAAAGATATGCTGCACTGTTGGAGTGTAGGTGTATGAGTAGAACCAGATGTATTCTGTATTGCTGGAGGGTATGTCTATGAGTAGAATAAGAGGTATGTTGTACTGCTGGAGGTGGAGGGTATGTGTATAAGTAGAATAAGAGGTATTCTGTACTGTTGGAGTGTATGTGTATGAGTAGAACAAGAAGTATTCTGTAGTGCTGGTGGGTATAACTGTGAGTATAACAAATGATATGCTGTACTGTTGGAGTGTAGGTGTATGAGTAGAATAAGAGGTATGCTGTACTGCTGAAAGGTATGTGTGTGGCTAAAACTAATTTTTTTCTGTATTGTTTGAGGGTATGGTTATGAGCATTGTTTTCATTGCTTTATGGAATCTACCTTTTGTGGTTTCCTAACACTTGGGCTCTGAACCAGTCATTTTACATTAAGAGGATCAAAGTCTTCCCTCTTGTGACAGGAGTCAGCTGATTTCACCTATGTGAGCTGGGAATTGCTGGTGGACAGTTTATTGTGTGCTTACCTGATTGGCCTGTGGGCATACCTAATTTAAAACTTGCTTTTTTCTGCTTGTATATATGCCTCTCATTTGTACGAGTCTTGGCTCAGTTATCCAGAGGTGTTCATCATTTGGCAATGATGCCAGAGAGCTTAAGAGATTTCATTTGCATCTGAAGCCATCTTTGACAAGAATAATGAAATTAAGTATTATTTTGCACTTGTATTACTTGTATTCATTCTATTCTCAAAGATTTCTGTGATACGTATTGTTTTTCCTTCACTTACTTAGAGTTTTAAGTTACATTTATCCACTGCTATAAGAGCTGCTGTTCTGCATTTATGCTACTCTAAATACACTGTATCTACTGGTTTAAGTGCTTTTTGGCATCTCTTTTTTCTGGTTTCCTAACACTTGGTTGTAAAACCAGTCATTCTACATTAAAGTCTTTACTCTTGTGGCAGGAGAGGACTGATTTACCTATATGAGCTGAGACTTGCTGGTGGAAAGCTCATTGTGTGCTTACCTGATTGGCCTGTGGGCTTGCATTTGCGTCCCACAACTGTGGTTAGTGGTGTCCTGTATATATGCAATCACCAGGAGTTGCACTTTCCCTATAAAAACTACTTTTGAAATTTCCCAGAATCCAGTGCTACTCAAGTAGCAACTAGTTTGTGTACTGAGCAGTATTATAAATAAATGAGACAAAAGCGCTAAATAAACTGGTTGTGGTGTTTGGAATAAGACTACCTCCTGCTATTTTTTCAGCTATTGAACATTTCTGACAAATTTTGGCAGTTTTCACAGTTCACCCTGTTTTATTTATAAGTCTTGGCTTCAGGGTGGTATTTCGCTTCTTTGTTCAAGCGTTCATTACTGAGCAGTATTGCTACATTTAGTTAGCTCTAGATTACATTATTACAGCACTCAGAACTATTGCTGCTCAAGGAGCAACTAGATTGCACTCTGGGCAGTGTCACTGGATAGATTAGTTGTCAGTTACTGTAAGTAAGCACCCATCCTTTGTCTGGTTGCAAACACCTCCCATTCTTTTCCCTTGTAAAGCACATATTAAGGACCTGAAACCATGGATGGGCACCTTCCTGCTATCTCTGCATCTAGACTGGTGGACATGGACATCCTGAGACAATGTAACAAATGCCTTAAATACACTGTTATCTCTGCATGTAGACTGGTGGACATGGTCATTCTGAGACAATGTAACAAGTGCCTTAAATACACTGCTATCTCTGCATGTAGACTGGAGGACATGGACATTCTGAGACAATGTAACAATTGCCTTAAATACACTGCTATCTCTGCATGTAGCCTGGTGGACATGGACATTCTGAGACAATGTAACAATTACCTTAAATACACTGCTATCTCTGCATGTAGACTGGTGGACATGGACATCCTGAGACAATGTAACAAGTGCCTTAGATACACTGCTATCTCTGCATGTAGACTGGAGGACATGGCCATTCTGAGAAAATGTAACAATTGCCTTAAATACACTGCTATCTCTGCATGTAGACTGGAGGACATGGTCATTCTGAGAAAATGTAACAATTGCCTTAAATACACTGCTATCTCTGCATGTAGACTGGAGGACATGGCCATTCTGAGACAATGTAACAAGTGCCTTAAATACACTGCTATCTCTGCATGTAGACTGGAGGACATGGCCATTCTGAGAAAATGTAACAATTGCCTTAAATACACTGCTATCTCTGCATGTAGACTGGAGGACATGGCCATTCTGAGACAATGTAACAAGTGCCTTAAATACACTGCTATCTCTGCATGTAGCCTGGTGGACATGGACATCCTGAGACAATGTGGCAATTGTCATGTACACTGACAACCACTTAAGTCTGAAAAAGACAAACACAGTATGTGAGAGATGTAGTTACACAATGTCACTGGAAGCTAGACTCTCACATACAGACACAAAAAATGCCAAACAGGTTATCAGTGACACACACACAACACTCACCACACTTACAAAGGTCCAGACACATAGCTTCACGCACACGGAGGTGTTCACATGTAACTTACCCGAATCTTAAAAGCCTATCCGGTGCAGTCTTCAGAAAATCTGTATGCACACAAACAAGAAAACTCCCACCACAACATATAAAACCACATCTCATTGTGTCTCAACTACCAAGGCCATAAGGCTTAACACCACACAACCCAATATTTTGGTCATAGGAGACTCCATTGTGTGACACACTGATGTCCCTCTCATCAGACTGGATAAGGAGAAGGTTGCAGCTAGTTGCTCATCAGGGGCCAGGATTCACCAAATCAAGCAAGTACTCTAAACCCAAAGTACCAGTATGATTCAGTCATAGTTCATATGAGCATAAATAACCTAAGATGTACCTTCTTGGACTATATGAAGAGAGACATGATTGAGTTCTCAGAATATGTATCACAGGCAGGTGCGAGCCTAGCACTGAGCAGCACACTACCTTCTCCAATAATGATGTAACAATACCAGCAGGTACGAGCCTGGCACTGAGCAGCATTCTTACCATCTCCAAGGATGATACCACAATACCAGCAGGTACGATTTTGGCACTGAGCAGCATCCTACCATCTCCAAGGATGATGCCATGTTACCAGCAGGTATGAGCCTAGCACTGAGCATCCTACCATCTCCAAGGATGATGCCACAATACCAACAGAAAATGACTGACTTTAATAATTGGCTTAGCTACTGGTGTCATTCCAATGGGGTCCAATATTTGTTACCCTGGGGGAACATGATTGACAGACAACTCTGCTTTGCCAGGGATGGTCTTCACCTGTCACCACAAAGCTTTGGGATATTGGCCAAAGTATTATCCACCCCTACAGTGCCCTTTTTTAGGCATTGCCAAACAGGCAAACATTCATTATTGCTCAATGCTAGGAGTCTCATCAATAAACTACACTCCCTGGAAGCTCTGTCACCCTGGAGAATGGTGATATCTGTGCAGTTACTGAACATGGTTCAAAGCCATGAAAAGCTCCCTGGTGTTGCATGGCTATAATGTCTTTCACACATTCCAATCACCCACTGCACATGAAAGGGCAAAAGGTAGATGTGTATCCTTCTACATAAAATATAAACACATCTCAAGGGCCATCAGCCAGTATGATATGTTTAAGCTACTCCACATCCAACTGATCATTGGAAAAAATCCATTACCATATCCTTGTTGGCTACAAGTTCCCCACCATGAAACAGGAACCCCCCCCTATTAACTGGGAAGCATACATGACCACTAACATACAGGATCAAAGATTTCTAGACTTTGTGAATGCAAATACCCTGGAGCAGCTAGTCTGCACTCCCACTAGGGGTACAAATATGCTAGATCCAGTATTCACAAATATGGGAGAGCATTGCATCCTGCCCCGCCAAAGTATGATGTCTTCACTGGTTAGATCAGATCACAAAGCAGTCTTCTTTGAAATAAATATAAAACGAGAACCCCCCACTTAACCCCAAAACCTTTAAAAACTTTTATAAGGCAAACTACCACCTATGAAGTGATGGCATAGCTAGTTTCCAAGCTCACTCAAACCCAGAAAACACAGAAGCCTATGTGGAGGCATACAAAGAACCCTGTATAACCATTAAAACAACTGCAAAGAAATGGCAGTACCAGAGCGAAATACACCTAAGGAAAAAAGCAAAATCAAGCCCCCCCCCCCCTGGTGGATCCCTGGTACGACTAGGTTGCACGAGAAAATATAGAAATAAGGGACAGTATGCAGAAGAGAGCAAAAACTCCCTCATTAGTCTACGCATGAAAATCAGGGCACTAGTCAAGTCTTCAAAAGCTAATTTTGAGGCAAAAATAGCCTCCCCAGCTAAGAATAACCATAAGGCAATGTTCAGTTATGTCCACAGTCTTAAAGGCAACACCCAACTGTGCGAAATTACTTGTAGATGGCATGCTATACTCAGCTAAAAGATATAGCAAATCTTCTGGCCAATAAATTCAGCTTAAATTTCACCTCCCCATTGCCTCCCATTGCCCCACAATAAATATTCTCCACCATTCCTCTACCAGTTATCACCAAAGAACAGGTCACCATTGCACTCTCTTAAGCTAAAAAAAAGTCTTTGACGGGTCCCAACAGTATCCCAGGATGCCCCTTAAATAACTTGAAACAGTCCCTATCAGGCTGACTAGGATTTCTATTTAACTAGACTGGCTTTGCCCCTGTGGAGTGGAGGACAACAACAGACATCCCTCTGTATAAAGGTGGACCATCAACAGACCTGGGAAATTACAGACTCTTAAGTTTGACTGGTCTTATATGCAAGGCCATGGAAAGAATAATCATGGACCTGATAAATAATGACATCGGAAACCTATAAACAATGGACTCAACCCAGTTTGGCTTTGTCAGGGGTAGGTCATGCCTCCTCAGTCTGCTGGACTTCTTTGAGAAAGTCACTAGGGCCATGGATGAGGGTAAAACAGTGCATACTCCCAACCTTGACCTGGCTAAGGTGTTTGACACAACTTCTCTCTTGGGTATTATAGATAAACTCACAAAACTATGCATAAATACCTACGTCACCAAATGGATACCCAAATGGCCCATGGACAGGACATGTTATTAGACTGGGTAAATTCAGATCCAGCAAGAGGCCAGTTACAAGCAGTGTGTCACAGGGCTCAGTACTGGGAGCTCTTCTGTTCAGAAAATACTTCTCTGAAGTTACAGATAATGTAGAAGGCCTTTGGCTGACTAAGATTGTTGATGACTGCAAGTTGGGTGCAATCATTTAATCCCCCACTGACGTAGATATCCTTCAGAAGGGTCTGACCCAGACAAATGATTGGTGCCATAGCCGTGGCCTAAAACTAAATGCATAATCATACTCCTTGGGGAATCAAATACCCCTGAAAATTATAACATCAACAGCACACCCATTAGAGTGGACTCAGCAGTGACAGATCTAGGTACCCAGATATATAGTAGCCTAAACTTTGGCTGCCATGTGTCCAAAGTGGTGAGTAAGTCTTTTTATGTGGCATAGCTTATAAGTAAAGACATGCCATGCAGATCCAAGGAGGGTTTAGTTTCACTGTATCAGCCCTTGTCAGACCAATAATCAAGTACAATGCCCCTGCTGGCATGTACTTCAGCTGGTAGATGCAATAGCTAGAGTAACCTCAGAGGTAAACAACATTCCTATGTAGCTAGACTAAAAGCCTCTATCTCCTACTGACTACTAAGGGGTGATCTAATGCCTATCCTACAAGGCACTCACAGATCCAGCCCTGATGGAACTGTTATATATTTGCAAGACAAACTGCATGAGAGTCAGCCAATGTAGGGATCAAACCTGGTCTGTGACACAAATAAAAGATGCTGGAAAGACAGATATGTGTTTCAGAGATGACCCCTTCTCTGGAACAGACTTCCTGTTCACGTAAAGCAGAGCCCTACCCTGACCCTCTTCAAAGCAGTTTGGATCAATGGATGGCGAATCACAAATTCACTCCTGGGATGGTGTCATGTCCCTTATGGGCAAGGGCAGTCTGTAAAATACTCAAAGGCACAGACACATAGGTTCATAGGTTCATAGGTTCATACTAGGCTATCTGCCCTAGGGCATTTATAAGCCTAGCCAGAATGTGTTTGGCTTTCGCCACCCATTTTAAATTTATTTTGCTATGCCCTTTTTCGAGGTTAGTATACTGTGCCTCTGTCTAACAGTGACACAGAAGTGATACCCGGGGTAAACCTACGATCTCCCATCCACTCATCAAGATTCCTCTTGAAGAGAGTCAATGAGGGACTCTGCCTAACCTGGACTGGGATTTTATTCCAGAGTGAAGGGAGCCTCTGGGTTATGAATCTGTCCCTCCAGCATGTCCTATTTATTTCAGTGCTGAGGTTCAAGTCTCTCGAGCATTTAGCTCGATGGGATTTGGATTTTCTGAGGTGCAGCATGTCCATTAATTCCGGGTTGGACATGGCTTTATACATCAGGCACAGATCGCCTCTGAACAGGCGGTATGCCACTGAGTAGAGCTGGAGTTTCTTTAACCGGGCAGCATATGGCATCTGTTTGAGCCCTTTGATCCTCTTGGTGAGGTACTTTTGGGGTCTTTCCAGTTGCTGCAGGTGTCTGGTAAGGTACATCCCAAAAGGGGTATTGTACTCAATTATGGGCCTGATGAGGGATGAGTAAAGAGGCACGATGACCTCCCCTGATCTAGATGTGAATCCCTCATGATTAGGTGGGCTATATAAAATGTTTTTCTAACCACTTTGGCCATGTGGTTGTCAAATGAGAGATTGCTATCAACTTGGGTCCCCAGGTCCCTAATTACTTCTTCTGTACTTAATGGATTACCACCTATGTGGTAATTTGTGGGCACTTTGTTTTTGCCAAAGGGGATGACTATACACTTTTTGGCATTTAGCTTGAGGCCATGGCTCTGGCACCAGTTGTCTGTTTCTATGAGGCCCTTTTGGAGGATGCTTGTGTCGGCTGGAGAGTCGATTATGGCGCTCAGTCTGCAGTCATCTGCGAACTTGGTCAGCCACAGTCCTTCCGTGTTGGCCTGTACCTCCGAGAAATATATACCGAACAAGAGAGGTCCCAGGACTGAGCCTTGTGGGACACCACTTGTAACTGGTTTGGAGTCTGACATGGCTCCAGCAATTCTAACCATGTGGGTTCTGTCCTTGAGCCAGTTTGCAATCCATCTAGTGACATAGGGGTTTATATTTAAGCTGGTGAGCTTATCTATAATGCCCAAGTGGGGTATTGTATCGAAGGCTTTTGCGAGGTCCAGGTAGGCTGTGTGGATCACCTTCCCCTCGTCAATGGCCTTGGTGACTGTTTCAAAGAAATCAACCAGGTTTAAGAGGCAGGATCTGCCCTTAACAAAGCTGAACTGGGTAGGATCCAGTGTTTGTAGGTCCCCAATATCTTTATTTATGAGGTCCATGATGATCCTTTCCATAGCTTTGCAGACCAAGCTAGTCAGGCTTATGGGGCAATAGTTTCCAGGATCCGTTGAGGCACCACCTTTATGGAGAGGGACCACTGTTGCTGTATGCCACTCTTTGGGCACATATCCTGTAGTAAGGCTGAGATTGAACAGTAGTTTTATGTTTGGGTTTAGCTCTTCTTGGAGTTCATGTAGGGCGCAGCCGGGACACCATCTGGTCCCATTGATGCTGTGTTTTTGCTTTGGAGAGGCGGCTCTTACCTGAGCATCTGAGATGTCAGGGGCAGCACTCTGCTGGGATAGATATTTGCCCTTTTGGTGGGGAGGGGGAGAAGTTTGCACTGAACCTGTCAGCTAGGATGTTGGCAATGTCTGTGTGTTCGGTGTATTTTTTGTAATTTTGGACTAATTCTGAGCATATCTGGGAATTACCACCCAGGTTCCTAACATAACTAAAGAAAGCCTTGTGATTATCCTTAGTGTCCTGTGCAATTTTCTCTCGAAGCTGGCCTTAGACAATTTTATGTGTGCCCGTAGTTTTTTGCTAATACTGATCAGTGATGCCTTCCCTTTTTGGGATTTTGCTCTATCATTTAGTAGCTTCCTCCTTCTATTGTATAGTTTGTTTATGGCTGGGGTCCACCAGACAGGACGTCTGCCTTTGGAGGATTGGGTCTTGGTTTTATTTGGGATTGCATGATCCATGCATTCCTGAAGGTGTTCATAGAATGCGTTTATAAAGGATTCTGCGGTCTGGGCCGTATTTTCCACAGGCCCGGGGCTTTGAAGGATTTCACCTCAGTTTTGAGGAGTGTGAAATTTGCTTTAGAGAAGTTTTTCACTGTGGTTTTCTGGGCAGGGGGTGGGGTTGGGATGTGAATATCCAGTGAGATTAGTTTACGGTCTGATCTTACCAGTGAGGGATACACTTCTGGTCTGGAGCATAGAGTCCCCATGTTGGTGATGATCAGGTCCAGTATGTTTTCCCCTCTTGTGGGAGTGGTAACAAGTTGTTCCATAGCATTTGAGTTTATAAATTCGAGGAACCTTTGGGCTAGGGTGTTGGAGCTAGAGTAATGCTCCCAGTCTATGTTTGGGTAGTTGAAGTCACCCAATATAATAGTGTTTGGAGAGACCTTCATATTTTCCAGTGTTCTCAGGAAGGCCGTGGGGTTCCTGGGTTTGGGAGGGTGGTCTGTAGCAGGCTATAAACTGGAAGGCAGTTTTACCCACTGTTAGTTGCACATGGATAGTCTCTGATGCTTCGTGCTTTGCCACCAACCTGGAGGTGTGGGTATCTTTGATGAATATCGATACTCCCCCTCCTTTTGTGGTTCGGTCCAAGTTTTGGGGCCGAAAAGCATGGTATGAGGTATAACCTGGTAGTGCTGGGGTGCTCTCGGGAGCCCTGAACCAGGTTTCTGTTACTGCACAGATATCGATGTTCTCCATGCTAAGGAGAGTTTTGAGTGCGTGCATCTTGAGGTTTAGACTTCTGGTGTTGAGTAGCATTACTCTTAGTTTCTTATCCCTTGTGATACCTATGGAGGTGGGTTTGTCTTTTGAGCCTTGCCTAAAAAAGGCACTATGGGGTAGCAAGAGCCTTTGCCAATATCCGAAAGCCCAGGGGTGACAGGTGCAAGCCGTCCCTAGTGAAGCATCGTGGCTTGTCGAGCATATCATCCCAAGCTGACAGGCATTGTATCCCCTTTGAATGACACCAGTACATAAGCCAATTGTTGAAATTGATCATCTTGTCTTCATATTGTGGCATCATTCTTGGTGAGGGTAAGATGCTACTCAAGGTCAGGGTCATACCGGCCTGGGCTACATGCCCAGAGAGCTCCTTTATGTCTCTTTTCATGTAGTCCAGGGAGGTACGTCTCAGGTCATTCACACCAGCATGGACAATGACTGAGTCATATTTGTACTTGCCTTGGAGTGACCTGAGTGCTTGTGTTATGTGGCAGATCCTAGCGCCTGACAGGCTGCTCACCGTGACCCTCTCCTTGTTCAGCCTGGTGAGCGGGACGTCAGTGTGCCTGACGATAGAGTCACCTATTACAAGTGTATCAGGTGTGTTGTTTAGTCTTAAGGGCTGTGACTGTTTGGCACACTGGCTTTGTGAGATATGTGTTGCACGTGTTTTGTTTTGGGGTAGCGGCTGCTTGGGTGTCTGCTTTGGAGGTCTCTGCTGCTTTGGCAGATTTTTATTTAGAGCCTCCGAGTATGTTTTTGTGTGATTATGTGTTTGGTTTGCTGTCGTGGTAGGTCTATGTGAGACTGGAATTGTAGTGAGTGTGGTTTCCTTCTCCTCCTGACTGGTTATGTCAGTACTGAGTTGAGAGAGCTTAGCCTCCAGTTTGGCTATATGGTTGCATCTCTCACATGTGTTGGAATTTGTTGGGAGGAGGCGAGGGTTGTCTGTGTACATGAGGCAGTTGTAACATTGCCTCAAGATTCCCAGATTCACCAGCTGGACCGGAGAGGAGATTGACAACTGACCTTTGGACATGCTAGAATAATATTGGGAATTCCTTAATAATTGAAAACCAGGGCCAGTGGGGAGTGAGGGTGTAGTGCTTTTAATTTTTAGTGCTGACTTATATAATTGCTTTAGTGAGCAAGTGCCAGGTAACTTAAGTGCAATGTGTTACAGGTAACTTAAATGCAAAAATGACAAACAGTAACTTTCTTTCAAATGAAACAAGGAAATAAGTACAGTAAGCAATGCAGATATCACTAGTGATCCACAGAAGTGCTCAGAAGCCGCGTATTAGGTGGAATTAGCGTTCCAGGGAAATAACAAGCAAACAAACAACAAGCATATAAACAAAGCTAGATTCAGCAGGCCTGGATCTAGTCTATGCTACAACAAACAAGGTGTACCAATTTCAGTAAGATACAGTTCAAATATTCAGGCACTATAAACCTTTAACCAGAAATTCCCAGCTCAGAAGGGCAGAGTCCAGCCTCTTCTCCCACAAGAGTGCAGACCACAAACCTTCTTAATGTAAAATAACTGGCCTGAAGCCCAAGTGCTTAAACCAGAACTAATACACTTTAAGAATAACCGACACTGGGCTCTCAATCAGCAGTTCCCAACTTAGAAGGATGAAAGCTACCTGTCCTGCCACCACAGTGCATGCCACAAACCTTCCTAATGTAAACCAACTGGTCTGAAGCCCAAGTGCTTAATCCAAAAGACTTAGAATGATAGCTACACTTTAATGAAGTTACTACCAAGCAGTAATAAATACAATTGAATACTTTAGAGAATGCCTGGATTAGTGCTTAAATTACACAAACAAAGCTAGATCCAGCATGCCCGAATCCAGTCTATGCCACAACAAACAAGGCGCACCAACTTCAGTAAGAAGCAGTTCAGATATGCATGCACTATAAGCCTTCAACCAGAAATTCCCAGCTCAGAAGGGCAGAGTCTAGCCGCTCCTCCCACAAGAGTGCAGACCACGAACCCTCTAAATGTAAAATAACTGGCCTGAAAGCCCAAGTGCTTAAACCAGAATTAATACACTTTTAGAATAACAGACACTGAGCCCTCAATCAGCAGTTCCCAACCTAGAAGGATGTAAGCTACCTGTTCTGCCACTACAGTGCAGACCACAAACCCTCTCAGTGCAAAACAACTGGTCCGAAGCCCAAGTGTTTAAACCAAAAGGCTTAGAATGAGTTACACCAAGCAGTAATAAATACAATTGAGTACTTTTAAGATGATGCAAAAGTAAAAAAAGTAGGTAGAAACACAAGTACAGTAAAAGCAGATGCCATCCTCTAGCCCTTAGGGAGCGAAATGAGTGAAATTCAAGTAGTAATAGCTAGGCTTGTAAGGGCTCTTAAGCCATTATAATCTCCTATGAACCTATGAACTTATGAGTAGTACAAGAGGCATGCTGTACTGTTGGAGGGTACGTGTATGAGGTATGCTGTACTGTTGGAGGGTACGTGTATGACTAGAACAAAAGGTATGCTGTATTGTTGGAGGGTATGTGTATGAGTAAAAAAGAAGAGGCATGCTGTACTGTTGGAGGGTACATGTATGATTAGAACAAAAGGTATGCTGTATTGTTGGAGGGTATGTGTATGAGTAAAAAAGAAGAGGTATGCTGTACTGTTGGAGGGTTTGTGTATGAGTAGAACAAGAAATTTGCTGTACTGTTAGAGGGTAGAAATTTATTTATGAGTATGTGTTTTATTACAAAGTAGAAGATACTTGAAACACTTGTTGCAAAGTAGTGTTTGGGTACGAAAGATACCTTCAGTTGGTAAAATCCATGGAAGCAGCACTTTTCAGAAAAAGCTATGACAGGACAAGGAGACACAGCTTTGGAAACTGAAGGTGGTACGACTTGGAGCAACTGTGAGGAAACATTTTTTAAAGATTTTCAGAGATTTTCCTGAAAAGCTGGGTGAAAATAAAATGGTAGAAAAATTAAAACTTTACAGGACAGAGACAGAAGAACAGACATAAGACTTCTGTTAGAACAGATGCTTGTTTGTTTGCTAGAAACAAGGATAGCTGAAAAGTCAACTTACCTCTAAGGGAAAATGATGACTGGTAGTCATATATTACTTTGAAGTGAAGTCTTCAAGATGCCCGGTTGACTACATAGCATAGAGGTATACAGACATAACTGCACTACAGATGGCCTGGGATCAGGCAGCAATTCTTGCAATGGAGAAGCCAGCTGGGAAGTGAGATAGGAATTAAAGACTGAGCCTGCTCACTTCTCTCAGTGTGGGAGGCATACATGTTTGGGAATGCACATCCCCTCTGAGCTCCTCTCTGGTGAATAAAGAGTTAATGGAGGGTTTTGCTTCACGTGATTGATGGTCCCACATAATGCCCAGTTCTAGATACAAGAACCCAACATGTGCATAGAGTGTTAGGCTTAAAGAAGGAAATCTGCATCCACACAGATGATGAAGGCACCATTCCCAACACTCACCCTTTGCTATGAGGGGAACAAATAAGCTGTCGATCTCTCACCCTGAAAGGTGTAAAGTGGTGACTGCAGAAATTGAAGTCAGGCATGATGGTCTGGTGTGGATGGAGGAGAAAAAGAAATTCCATATGCTAGCTCTTCATTGCAAACTCTACAAAACTGCATTCAGTGTAATTTCAAGATTTCAGCTAATTATACCCCCCTGTGTTTCAATGACTTCAATGCTTTTTATAATTAACTGTGGGAAACGGTGTCTCTCTGCTTTCATTGATAATGTCAGATAATATGTAATACTATTTACATAAAACAGATATTGTAATTGTTCTTTTTTTACCAAATGCTGTTTAGACAGTTTGCTGTGGAGAAATGTAATTAGATGAATTCAGCTTTGAGATTTTGACCCATAAGCTGAATAGGCAGGATGTGTGGAAAAGTGATTTATGTGTCATCAAATTATTGGTTCATCTATAAAAAGAGATAAGCAGGAAATATAAGGGAGAGAGCATGAAAAACCCATAGCAGACTAAGAAGGTGCTGCAAAAAGCAATGTCAATCAGACACCATATATGGTAGTAATTGAGGTAGAAGGCACTAAGCAGAACAGTGATGCTAAACGGTCTTGCCCTACTGTTAGCCTTTATTTCTGTTTAATAACAGCTATTCTCAGTGTACTATTTTCACTCAATCATGGTGTAATTATACAAGTCTTGTCCAGTATCACAAATGCTGTATATGTATCTTTAAACAATTTCTGACCACTTCTACAGTGCTGGAACTAACTTCACTATCCTGAGTTTGACATTTTGTCTTTGCAAGATATGATCAGGCTATCCGCAAGCCAAAACATGCATGCATTGTCTGTATTGTGGCTAGCAAAGAGAAGGTGAGAACTGAACATTGCCTGAAACATGGTGATAGATTATTTATGCACAACTATAGTCATTTCTTGTAGTTCTAATCTGTTTGAAACAGTACTTTAGAGTTTCATATTTCTTGTCTTTGGGTGAAGAGGTGGGGGTCTCATAAGTAGCTTTGGCTTATAAGATCTAGAGAGGTCATTGTTATCTTATATTCAGCATTGATTAGGGCAATTATTGAGTGCAATGCCTCATTGGGGATGTACCTCATTATACATATCTAACAACTAGAAAGACCCGGAAGCTCCTAATTAAGATCACAGTCCAACTGTGAGGTATGAAGAGAGCGTAGAAACACTGTCCCTTAATTTAGTTTCTTACAGAATCTTGAGGAGAGATTTTTACTATTTATACCACTGGAGAACCAGTTGTCCTGGAACTCTTGCATTTTCACAAGTGTACAGTTTCCACAGTTACCAGAACCAGGAATATAAATCTTCACCAGCAGATAAATAAAACATGATGGACAGGCAGACAGATTCATCTTGCTTCCTCTCTCCCCACCTCTGGAACAGACTGCCCCTACAGATTAAGTAATGTGATGTACTACCATGCTTCAAATGGGCCATAGATTATTTGAGAGACACCTACAGAATTACCCTGGGCTTGACTGACCTAGCTGTCCTAGAAAAAGAGGGCATACAGGTGGGTACTAACATGGCATAAATGGTCATAAAACTCAGTTACCTTGAAATTCCAGAGAATATAGAGATAAATCAGTGTTGTTATCAGTGTCTGAAAATGGACAAAGGAACTGTGTCTAACAGAATTTCCCATCTAAGTTTAAGTTTAGGACTTTGACTATCCATATAAGTATGTAAGCTGTAATGCATAGTTGTCATAGTGAAGAAGCACATGGAAAGTATCCATGTTAACTCTAGGTCACATGACAATGTACAAAAGTGAATCTTCAGTGACTTCTTAAAAGTAGACACTGTGGGGATTGTGGGGTGCAAAGTCCTTCACACAGGTTTCAGAGATGTGGTGCCTGACAGGGAAACAAATAATATCCTGATGTTTCCATTCGAGGTATAGGAACCTGCAACAACTTAACAAAGAAAAGGGTACAGACCTGGTGGTGTTGTAAGGGACCTGACACTCCTTCTGATGAGTGACCGAGGTCATGCTATCTTAATTTATTTTCTTTATTTTATTTTATTTTACATTTGTTGACCGGGCTAATGTAGCTGGATACATGTCCATTTTCAGTAGAGGCCCGGGGAGTTAAGCTCCAGAGTTTAAGATGAATTTACGTTAAAGAAATAACATGAAAGTAAAGAGTACAAAGAGTAGAAACCAAAAAACAAAAAGCATTATAACTGCAGACATAGTTATAAAGTGTGAAAATGCAACAGTTGTAACATAACTGGTAACAATATTGTGCCAAGGATAATGTTACAAGTGGCATTTTGAAAAAATGCTACCAAAATGTACAATTGTGTTTTTTTTTTTTTTTTGAAATAGTAGGAAGGGGAAATATGACAGTGGATGTAAATAAGAGGTAGGATATAGGTTATAAGATGTAGGTTTTAGTCAGGTGGCAAGAGCTAGTGTTAGTCAGGATTAGTACAGGGGCACAGCCATTGTGATTTGAGGTGGAGTTTAATTCTCTTTTTGAAGAGAGACTTTAAGTGAATAGTGGGAAGTTCAGAGGGAAGCAGGTTCCAGTGTTCTCAGGCACATAACAGTATAATTTTAAAGGTTATACAGAACTGAAATACTAGTAAAGTAACAGTAATGCCTCTTGTACTTTTGTTGTGAAAAGAACTGCAGTGTTATGGTTCTGCAGCGGCCTCTTACTACTTACTTCCATTTTCAGGTTTTCAAAAGTCAGTCCACGTCTTGATTTTGATAGGATCTGTGGTACAATCATGCTGTTAGTAAAGAAAGAAAAACAGCATGTTTCTCACAAGATTATTGGTAGTATAAACTGAGCTGCTCATGTCAGTGGAACATTAAGATTCAGGACTGGATATAAACATTTTGCTATAATAAATTTTGAAAATGCACTCTTCAATGCACACATACATTGTTTGCAGATTGATCCCCGCTTAAAGTCAGCATGCTGATTTAGAATACTGAGAACTGAACACACTTGTATTCATGCTTTTGCCCTTGGGTGAAGCAAAGGAGGGCATGCAATATTTTACCAGTGCCACGCATGTCCTTATGAGAACATATACCACAGCACATTAGTATAGGGGTGCTCAGTCTGGAGGTGTTCTTTGGCTGCACGTCAGAAGGTAAATCACTACAAACTTCTCTGTAATAATTACATCCCAAAGGAGGCACTGTACTTAATAAATGGCTTAATCAATACTGAATATAATGGAACAATGACCTCTTTAGATCTTACAAGCCAGAGCTTCTTATAGGACCCCTACCTTTTCACTCACGGACAAGAAATATGAAACTCTAAAGTATTGTTTGAAAAACACAAGTACAAGAAATGACTATAGTTAGTCATAAATAATTAATCACCCTGTTTCATGCAGTTTTCAGTTCTCATCTTGTATTTGTTCTCACCTTGTATTTGTTTTCACCTTGTATTTGCTAATCACAATACAGACAGCACACAGATATTTTGGCTTGTGGAGAGCATGACCGTATCTTGCACAGACAAAATGTCAAACTCAAAGCAGTGAAGTGAGTGGCAACAGCTGCTGGAAAACTAAATCACAAGACTTGTCAAGTGCAAACCAACAACTCTGCTATAGCCTGTCATTTAGCATGTCCAGTCATGTACAAAACCACTAGGAGTGGTGTAGACTGGCATTCCAGATGGCACACAGCACAACAGCAGAGCCTGGCGTATGACTCTGGTAGGTAAAGTTCTGCATTCTCCATGCAGAGGGCAGCAGATATTTTTAATATTAAGCTATTAAAGCTTTATTTTCAGTAAGTTTGCAGAATATGTGACCTTTTCTGCCATCCTGTAATAGTTCTTCTGCTACATGTCCTGAATTATATACAGGAGCCACTACTTACTGTAAGTCCACTTCCTGTACTTTTGCCCCGTCCTTATGCCAGGGCCATCCCGACTGAGGCAAAGCCCAGCATGACCCTTTGCCAGGTGGGTTATGTCTCTCTGAATAGCATGAACCACTCAGTTGTACCAGCATTGATGCTACATGGCTAGGGAGTTGACTGGACAGTAGGAGGCCCCGTCATATTGCAGTTGTCTGGCTGGAGTGGGTATTAATGAAGACTTTATCCTCCATGATTCCTTGGTTATGTCAAGTATGTTTGTGGGTACACTATGCAGTACACTGAGGGTGAATGACGTATCCCCATGATTATATGAATTTTACCAGATCTCCACCTCCATATGTGCCCAGCAGGAACTGATTTCTGGAGCTTTCAGTCTCTGCAAGCAACAGGAAATGGACAGCTTCCTCACCATACCATCCCCTTCCCCTCCACTGCCCGGAAACAGACAAACAGACTTATTGTTGCTTCACACCTCTTCTGTCTCCCTACATTTGCTCCCCCATTTCCCATGTCACTAATCAAACCCAGGACATCTGGGCCATAGTCAGAGCTACATCCATATGCACCACAGAGCTGACCAGAACATATACTAGTTATAAATGAGGTATGTTGACCAGAACATATACTAGTTATAAATGAGGTATGCTGAATTAAGAGCTGCTTTGAAAGTTACAAAGAGTTAGCGCTGGGAGGAATTTTCAAAGGGAGAAAACATAGCTGAGTTTCATATGGGTAGTTCCAGGACTTATTTGTTTTAACATATCCAAGAGACTAAAAATATCTTTATTTCTTTGTGGAGGATGTCATGCCAATTGTTACCATCTCGCTGGATTTGATGCCACCCTCCTATCTTCTTTGATGGTCATACCTGACTGGCGCAGGTCTTCTCTCACATAATCCATCCAGCTCTTTGCTGGACATCTTTGTTTCCTCTTGCCTTCTTCCTGTCTGTCCCAAATCTTTCAGTAAGTTTGCAGAATATGTGACCTTTCCTGCCTTTCTGTAATTGCTCTTCTGCTATGCATCTTGAAGTATATACAGAAGCCACTGTTTACTTTAAGTCCTCTTCCTGTACTGTCACTCCATCCTCTTATTTATCATGTCCAGTCATGTACAAAACCACTAGGAGTGGTATGGACTGACAGTTGTGTGTATTGCACTTTTGGGCATAAGCTACACTTTTTCAGTGGAGGCTCAAGGAAAATATTAATCATCAGTAACAGGAATGCCAGATCATAGCACAGGTAAGATATCATGGAGAATAAAATGAAAGAAGAGACAGTAAAAGCTAAAAAAGGTAGGATTCAGGTGTCATCATCATCATCTGTGGGGATGGAGGTTTTCTACTTTAAGCCTAGCACTTGAATATTTTGTACAGTTTTTAAGAATTTTCTCAGGGTGAAAACATAGTTGAGCTTCATATGGGTTGATCCAGGACTTATTTGTTTTAACATATCCAAGAGGCATGCATCTGGAGCATTTCTCCCTGGGCTTCCACTGAAAATAGGCTTTGTCCTAGTCAGACTTTCCTGGTCAACAAATGTTAAATAAATAAAGAGACTAAAAAATATCTTTATTTCTTTGTGGATGATGTTAAGACTGATGATGCTATTATGGGGCAAATCTGCTAAGCAATTTAGAGCAGTATAGAAGTAGAGATGGAAACTGTGATGTAATCATTACAAGTGTAAGGCAAAGTATTTTGGAGGAGCTAATATCTACAGAGACTACTATTTCATAAGGGAAAAGTTACACGTGTTGGATGGTAACAAATGGGGGGAATCAGAAGAAGCTGAGAACTGAGATAGAAGGGAAAGTAGTGGAACAGGTTAACAGCTTCAGGTGTCTGGGAGGGGTGGTTGAGGAGAAGGGAACTCTGAATGAGGAGGTCAAAGCTAGAATCAGAGGGGCTACAGCTAACTGGCACAGAATGTCAGGGGTACTGTATGACAGAAAAATAAGCTGAAAAGTAAGGTGTACAAACAACTGGTGTGACCAGTACTACTGTATGGTACTGAAACCTGGGCAGTAAAGGTAGAACAGATGAGGAAGCTAGACGTGATGGAAATGAAGTACATGAGAAGGGCAGTACAATGCACACTGTGGGACAGACAAAGAAATGGTGACATAAGAACAGAAGCCAAAGTAGCTCCAGTTGTAGAGAAGGTCAAAGAGAACAGATTGTGGTTATTTACACACGTGCAGAAAAGGTCAAAGAGAACAGATTGTGGTTATTTACACACGTGCAGAAAAGGTCAAAGAGAACCGATTGTGGTTATTTACACACGTGCAGAAAAGGTCAAAGAGAACAGATTGTGGTTATTTACACACGTACAGAAAAGGTCAAAGAGAACAGATTGTGGTTATTTACACACGTGCAGAAAAGGTCAAAGAGAACAGATTGTGGTTATTTACACACGTGCAGAAAAGGTCAAAGAGAACAGATTGTGGTTATTTACACGTGCAGAAAAGGTCAAAGAGAACAGATTGTGGTTATTTACACACGTGCAGAAAAGGTCAAAGAGAACAGATTGTGGTTATTTACACACGTGCAGAAAAGGTCAAAGAGAACAGATTGTGGTTATTTACACACGTACAGAAAAGGTCAAAGAGAACAGATTGTGGTTATTTACACGTGCAGAAAAGGTCAAAGAGAACAGATTGTGGTTATTTACACACGTGCAGAAAAGGTCAAAGAGAACAGATTGTGGTTATTTACACACGTACAGAAAAGGTCAAAGAGAACAGATTGTGGTTATTTACACACGTGCAGAAAAGGTCAAAGAGAACAGATTGTGGTTATTTACACACGTGCAGAAAAGGTCAAAGAGAACAGATTGTGGTTATTTACACACGTGCAGAAAAGGTCAAAGAGAACAGATTGTGGTTATTTACACGTGCAGAAAAGGTCAAAGAGAACAGATTGTGGTTATTTACACACGTACAGAAAAGGTCAAAGAGAACAGATTGTGGTTATTTACACACGTGCAGAAAAGGTCAAAGAGAACAGATTGTGGTTATTTACACACGTGCAGAAAAGGTCAAAGAGAACAGATTGTGGTTATTTACACACGTGCAGAAAAGGTCAAAGAGAACCGATTGTGGTTATTTACACACGTGCAGAAAAGGTCAAAGAGAACCGATTGTGGTTATTTACACACGTGCAGAAAAGGTCAAAGAGAACCGATTGTGGTTATTTACACACGTACAGAAAAGGTCAAAGAGAACCGATTGTGGTTATTTACACACGTGCAGAAAAGGTCAAAGAGAACAGATTGTGGTTATTTACACACGTGCAGAAAAGGTCAAAGAGAACAGATTGTGGTTATTTACACACGTACAGAAAAGGTCAAAGAGAACAGATTGTGGTTATTTACACACGTGCAGAAAAGGTCAAAGAGAACCGATTGTGGTTATTTACACACGTGCAGAAAAGGTCAAAGAGAACAGATTGTGGTTATTTACACACGTGCAGAAAAGGTCAAAGAGAACAGATTGTGGTTATTTACACACGTGCAGAAAAGGTCAAAGAGAACCGATTGTGGTTATTTACACACGTGCAGAAAAGGTCAAAGAGAACCGATTGTGGTTATTTACACACGTACAGAAAAGGTCAAAGAGAACAGATGGTGATGGTTCGGGCACAAGTGCAGAAAAGCAGAAGATAACCTGGTGAAGAAGACTTGGGACAGACAAGGTGAAGGCAAGAGGAAACAACAGCATCCAGCAAAGAGCTGGATGAATTGTGTGTGAGAAAACCTGCACCAGTCAGGTATGACCATCAAAGAAGGTAGGAGAGTGGCATTGAATCCAGGGAGATGGTAACAGCTGACATGACACCCTGACTCCATGTAGAAAATGGTAGAAGATGAGGCGATGATGATGAGTGCCAGATGAAGGATATGGGTGTTTGTGTTACTCTGATACTAATTATAAATAATGTATTAAGCAGTTGCAAATGCAATAGGTTGCTAGGTTATATCATTCTGATACTGTTTATAGTACTGCCTGGACTACATCTTGAATATTTTGTACAGTTTTTGAGGTCATACAGTATGAAAGAAAATGAGATAATGCAGGAGGTTCAGAGAATGGTGCATAAAATAACACAGGATGCAAGGGGTTAACTTGTAGAACGAGACTAATCCGACTGCAGCCAGTCATTTTGGCAAAAAAAAAATACTTAAACATTTTAACCAGTTTAGCCACTAGAGGGCAGTGTCTATTTACAAAGGGAGCCTGGGAGTAAAACGAATATACCCAACTACATCAAAAGCAAAACAGTATGTTATTGAGTCATATGACAGGGCTACATACATTTCCACATTATCTAGTAAAGGCACAGTTAACCCCAGTTAAGCAACACGAGCAATGGTTTTATTTTCAGTAGTAATGGCATGCATTGTTTAAGGGAACATAACTGAACACTATCTGGGTATTATTAAATCATATTAATGTGCCATTGTGGATACTAAGGTAAAGTTTTAGTAGTTACGTTTAGTATATTAATGTGGTAAAGAAAATTAAAAGAACATGAAAAGTACAATTATTGGACAATAGTGACTTCTTTTCTGTCTCTAATCACCATCATTTATGTTTGGCTCTGACGGACTGGTCATGTGATGAAACAAGCATTGCAGTCATTCAACAGCACTCAGGAAGGTCATGTTTGATAAAGTCTCCATAATACAGTGAGAGAGAAGAATATTTGTCTTTTACAAATGATGGGCTAATTAACTCAGCAACCTCAATGCCATTCTCAACTGGAACTCCCCCAAAGGCAATGGCAGAATCAGAACCAGACCACCCACTATTGAGATGCTGAAATCAGAGAACTAAAGTTTGCAAGTCAATGAGAAGTTATAACATATGACCCCAAGGCTATGGCATCTCAGAGTACTCACTCTGAACTAAGGTGTGGTCGTCTTGGAGTTAGTATGTAGAAAAAACAGGGTGTGTAGTGGAAAAGGTTCACTGCAAAAATGATTTCATTACAGCAGCTTTTGGAATTTGCTGTATTTCTTTTGCGCTCAGAATTCATTTTTCAAAGTTGCAGGAGTCACAAAGTTATAGGTTTTTCCCTTGTCATAGAGTGTTTCTATGCCATCTTGCATCCATAAGCTAGTAGATGTTGATAAATATAAGTGATGTCAAAGAACAGTAATGAAAATTGCTAACAGCTATATATTTACATAAATACATAGCACTTCTGTCTTATAATGATGCTGTTATGTAGACTAAAATAAAAAAAAATACAGAACTGATGGAAAATCCACCACAGCATTTACCTTGTAAAATAAAACAATGCACTTGACACATTGCTTTACTAACTTCAGAATTTCCCTTGACCACTTGTTTTTCTAAATCTGGGCTTCTCTCAGCCAATGAACTCCTGCTGCCTCTTTATTTTTAGGCTTTACTTCCTTCTTCCCATCTTCACTTCACTTTATTCCCCTCTTCCCATTTTCAGTTAAGCTTTCTAGTTTTATGCACTTTGAGGACATTCGCTTCACTTCACATTACAGTGCATATATACTTCCTTCTTCCCATCCTCACTTCACTTTATTCCCCTCTTCCCATTTCCAGTTAAGCGTTCTAGTTTTACGCACTTTGAGGACATTCGTTTCACTTCACATTACAGTGCATATATAATATAACAGCGTAATGTTATGTACGGTAATGTAACATTCCATATCACATGACATAATATAGCATAATGCATGCAACATATAATGGGACTATATTATAACATATAAATCTACAAAGATCGAATGTTATAATATCGAACCCTAAACACCGAAATCCACAAACATTGAACAGTCAGAATAGCGATTTTTTTCCCAGGGAAAAAATCGCTATTCCGAGAAACATACACACAACACAAACACACAAAAAACAGCAATCCACACACATACACTTAAAATCCTACACCTAAACCTAAACTAAAGTTTACATACACTACTAGCTATCCACTTATCTTAACCCGACTCTAACCCTAAGGTCCGTCACTATCACACACTCACCTCACCCGCGCCCTAACCCTAACTCACCTAACCCGCCCCCTAACCCTAACCCTAACCTACACACAATCACACACTTACCTGACCCGTGCCCTAACACTAACGTCCACACAACTGCACACTTACCTGACCCACTCACTAACCCTAACTCACCTAACCCGCCCCTAACCCTAACCTACACACAATCGCACACTTACCTGAACCCGAACCGTAATGCTCCAACATATTGAATGTTGAAAACAGCGAAGCCACAGCAACGGCCCACCGAATTCTTTCCCTGGGAAAGAATTCGATGCCCTGCACCTTCGCTGTTTTCAGCGTTCGACATTACGGGTTCGATATTATAACATTTGATCTTTGTAAGATTCGATGTTATAATATAGACCCCATATAACATAATATTACATATGCAACATATAACATAACATGCCATTCCATAACATAACATAACATAATGTAACATATTCAACATATAATAACATAACATAATATAAAATATAACATAATGTAACATATGTAATATATAAATAACATAACATAGCATAGCATAACATAACATATAACATCACAAAACATAGCATAATGCAACATATAACATAAACGCCATACCATATCATAACATAATGTAACATATGCAACATATAATAACATAACATATAACATAACATAGCATAATAATGTAACAAATTAACATAGCATATGCAATATATAATAATATAGCATAATATAAAATAACATATAACATAACATAGAATACCGTAGCATAACAAAACATTTGGCAAAAATAGAGAGTAATTCCATATAATCTGCATGAGTGCTTTAGTTAGCCTGAAGCAGCTGTCACCCCTCTACCCTCGCTCCAAGTATCTCAAGTTTTTTTTAAACGTTACAACTTTATTAGCCTTTACTATCCTACCAAATAATTTCCTTGCACTGAGGCTGATGAATCATAGTTTCTCTAATAATAACCCCATATCTTTCTCTGGTTCAGGGTTTTTGAGGTCTTTGAAGGTGACCCTCCACATGCATGCTGAATCCCTGTGTTCTCAATCCCCAAGTACATTACCATACACAAGGAATCATTTAAACAGAGATGCCACTGATTGCTCCATGCCTCTACACTCTCAAATACATTGTTAGACTTCCACCCAAGAAAGATGCAAACCCTTCAGATTTAACATCATATGCGAATACACTGATCGATTTTCTAAGCCCTGTGTGACAACAGAGCTAAATAAATTAAATAAGGCCGGGCTTGTGAATGATCCACGTGGGACTATGGATCCCTATCAGTTGACTGAGTTTTCAGAAACTCAAAATTCATATTGGTGAGACGATATGATTGAATTTCTGAAAACTCAAAGCTATTGAATGGAGATCCCACTACAGTGAGGAGCTGGAAATTTATGTTTTTTCTCCATGTAGTGTGATGTTGGAGTTGATATATATAATTTGCAGGGGGTGGGGGGGGGTGCAGGAGACTTCCCTCCCTGAAAAAAAAAGATAGATTTTTGTGGTTTTTTTTTTAGTGTTCGAGTTTTCGGAAATTTGATCATATCATCTTGCCTATATGAATTCCGAGTTTCTGAAAACTCTATCAATGGAGATAGATCCAGGGCTTCACTTATCAACATTCCCCAGTGACAGTTTCTCCTTATTGCTAGATATTTGTGGGACATCAGTGAGAATGATACTCTGAAACATTTAGATATATTACCAGTTTATTGTGCATAAGACATTTTTCATGTTGAACCTTTAATTACATAGCTGTCACAGCAGACAAGATGGTACAATTCAAATTCAAAGCATGAATGCAGAGCATTTTATATTACACAAGCACAGCCCACTCTGTGATATATTTATAAATACTTACATTATAAGACAAATTGGTGATGACTAGTCATGTCAGGTCATAGTAACAAAGGTGTGTCCAGGTTCATTTTTTGTTATCGAGCAAGATGAAATCATGACATTATAGTTCGTTCCAACAAGTAACGAGATGTCCGACTTCCTACTTTTTATTCTTCGGCATGTACTAGAGCACTTGTTAGAACAGACATTCTGTTTCCTAGAAGACTGCTTTGTTGTCATGCTCCTTAAGTATCAGAATTACTGAGGTATGTTTCAAAGACATTCCAGAATAATTTTGTATCAGCCTTACTTGTAAGTACAGTTAAAAAATGTATTCATAATTATTCATTATAGGATTATTCACTGATGGACAAATGCAAAAATGTAAATCACTGAAAATCACTTCCAATTAACACATTTTCAAGCCTTTTTTTACAGGGGGCAAGCCCCTCTGCATCTCCTCCATGTGGGGGACACCTCACCCCCCCAGCTTATATATACCAACTCCATGATTGTACAAAATTGGAGAAAGTGTAACACCTCCCATTCCCTGAAAGTAACTTTCAGCGATAAGACCGTCACGTTGCTTCTGTTGAAGAATGCTCACATTTTACTCACATTCCTGAAAAACATACAAAATCCATTTCAGAGACAGATAAATATTACATCTCACATGAAAATAATGACATTTAATAAATCCTCACATTTACCACCATTATCTGTTCCATGTCCTAAAATCACCTCTTCACCCACATCGATAGTTTAAAATCTACTCCTACTCCCTTCTGTTTCACATGAATCCTGAGTTGGAGCCAAAGTCAGAAGGTTTTCTGAAGTCCAGACAGATCACATCGAGAGTTGCCTGTGATGACCCAGTCACAGCACCATTCACATTAGTCTGATGAAATCTTGCTGTTTTGAAGTTTACTTGGATTTGTTACATAGCTGATTCTGCTTCAGAAACCTTGTGAGTCTTGACCTCAGGTCCCTGTCTGTCATTCTGCTCACTGCTGTACTCAGATCCACTGGCATGCTGTTTCCTGGGTTACTCCTTTCGCCATTTTTGAAGACAGGTATCACCACTGTTTGTTCCTCATCCCCAGGACCACCTCTACCACAACAGAGTCACTGAAGAGCTGTTTCAAATGTCCAACTAGTGTCCCAGGAACCCTCCTGAGATACCTGAGTCAGATTTCATTAAGCACCTGCTTGCACCTTGTCCCCCTTTATTGCCCTTGAAATCTTCCTTGTTGTAGCAGTACATTAGTCCCCTTCATTTTCTAGGCTTCCTTCCTAAAGGTTTTCAATCTTGTTGTTCTCTTGCAAGATACATATAAATCAATGCTTCCCACCACTGGCTTCTTTGCAGCTCTTTCCAGGAAAGTACTTTGTTTACTTCTTCCACAGGCTCACTGCATATCATGCTGGCACGGAGCCTCCTGTCTTGTTTGTCTTCTACATTTAGTTTAATATGGGTTATATCACTATACAGACCACACTGTCCACCTCACGGTGATCTCTCCTGATTATATACCAGGCACAGCCACTCTGCCTCTGTAGCCATCATATCAATAACCTCTTCCAAAGATCTTAAGTCACCTCATCTCTTCCTGCACTACTATAAACATTGTCACATGACCTACTTTCTAACCAATGCCATCTCTTTATCCCTGGTGACCTTTCATTCACCTCTGACATTGGCAGGAGTCATCTTAATTCTTCTTGCCTTGTACAATTGTCTTCTCTGTTGTTTTACTTAATTAGCATATGTATCCCTCTCCCCAAAACTCCATCCTAATGCAAAAGAAACAAGGGTTCCTGACTAGGTATTTATGATCTAATATTGCATCGAAATAAGTATAGATAATTATGGCATATCATTACTGAAACCAGACCAAACTACTGCAAAATAAATCTTTTTATCAACTCAATATTCCCACTAAGAAATACTCACTTGACTGTAGTCTCACCACAGTGGTGCTTCGGGTTTAGGGTATCTATCTGCCCGTGCCTTCAGTAACCTGGATTCATTTAGCAGTGCATGTATCAGATGAATAGCTGAGGGAGGATTGATCAACTGTTCTTTCTCAGGGGAGGGTCAGGATTGACCCTGCTGCATGTTCATTCTCCAGGGGATGCTAAAAGTTAATCATGGTCATTAAACTCAAACAGCAAGAACAGTGTTGACAAGTGTAGGAAGCATGGGTGTGTACATGTAGCATTATATATATATATATATATATATATATATATATATATATATATATATATATGTGTGTGTGTGTGTGTGTGTGTGTGTGTGTGTGACAGCATGTATGTGCATGCCAATTACTTTATTTTATTCCTACAAACCTATATTCCAACCCTCCAACCCAGGCACTTAGCTCCTCCAACAGAGGGCTTTGAAATGTAACCAAATCCAATAAAAGAGCTGGACAAAGTCTATACTCCCATAGCATTGCCAAACTATTGGATACCTTACCTTGCCACATAACTCAACTTGAATGTTTAAAAAACTTTAAATCAGCACTAAAATGCCATTACCTAAATAACCCCTCCTGCCCCTGCAAAACAAACCACCTTAAACCTGTCCCTTACTTAATGCATCATAAATCATACACCGTATTGCATAGTAACAGGATTTCCATCCTGTATACTGCTGTGTAACTTTGTATTTTGTAGTAATGCATGTACACATTCATTTTCTACTGTAATATTTCTAAGCTTTTTCACATGTATTGCAATATGCTATTTCTATGCATTTTTCTGTTGAATTTGTCAAATCTACTTGCATTAATTTTTTTTATGGATCTTTTCTCCCCAGGCCTCCACTGAAAATGGGTTTTGGACCCAGTGGACTTTCCCAGTCAGCAAATGTCAATCAATAATAAATAATAATAAAGTAAAGCAAGTGAACTGGACCCAAAAGGGTCCCTTTTTTCAGTCATGCCTCATTGCAATAAGACAGAGAAAAGAAAACACAAAATAAGCAGCATTGTGCAACCATGACAAAAGTATACAAATAAATACAATTATGTATGTATGTATTTACATTTTTTGACCAGGTTAGTCCCAGTAGACCAGTGGCCTTTTTTTCAGGGGATGCCTAAGGTAATATTCATACTGATTAGGGGAAATGTGTCCAGGCACCACTACTCATTAAGAGACGCAATTCTGAAGAACTGTTTCAGCAAAATCTGTTTGTTTGATCAGAAGCAAATCTTCAAAACAATGATGTGTATTTTATTACAACCCTCCAATTAGAAGGGTTGTGGGATGATATTTTGGGTGAACTGTTGGTTCAGGCTGAGCTGGAGAGTGGACAAATATGTTTCATGCGGTCAAAGTATGGCAAAATCCAATTAGAGAAATCAGAAGCCATTTTAAAACAAGATTGCTGGAAAAATAAATCACGTGCTGAGACTATTAAGGAATCTGTAGAGAAAGCGAAAAGAGATAAACAGAGGGAAGGAAATATCAACAACTAAAGGAAATTTATGGTAAAAATTCAAAACAAGGAAGAAAAAGAAATAGATATTTGAGATAATTTAATGGTTCCACTGGGAGTGAAGGCTCATGAAGTAAGAGCTTTTATTCTTATTCATAAAGAGACATTTTATTTATTTATTTATTTATTTATTTATTTATTTCCAGTTTGATAACCGGGGATGTCCACTGGACCCAAAAGCCCGTTTTCAGTGGAGACCCGGGGAGAAAAGCTCCGAATTTACAAACACATTGCACACTTAAAGCTCCATATTACAAACACATTGCACACTAAACAATTTACAAACAAGAAAAATAAAAGTTTTTAAAAAGATTAAATTTGTAGCACAGAAAAAAATACAGTTTAATTTTATGTTTGAGGTGAAAGATACATTTTACGGCAATGGTAAAAGATACAGTTGCAAGAAGAGGGATATAAGCAGAGGGGAAGTGAAGATATAAAAGTATTTACTTAGAGTTTATACAAGGGGAAGAAGATAGAGAGTAGAGGGTGGGGGCTGAAAAAAAAGAGAGTTGCAAGAAAGAGGGGCAGGAGAACAGAGTTGGAAGAAAGAGGGGCAGGAGGGAGAGGATTGAAAAGGGGAAGTGAAAGGATCTAGGTAGGAAGTGTACAGTTACATTTCCAGTTTTGGGAGAGGTGAGAGTGGAGAAGAGATTTGAATTTTTCTGGGCTTGTAGTGATTCTTAGCAGGGGAGGAAGCGAGTTCCATGTTTTTGCTATAGTTAAGAAAGTAGTAGGTTGCCAGGGGGTCGTTTAGGTTTGCAAACTGTAAGAAGATTTTGGTGGGCTGATCTTAGGGGCCTGAGAGGAGTTTAGAAAGGCAAGATATTAGATAGTGTAGGGCAAGCAGTGGGGTTAAAAATTAGTTTGAGAGCAGTAGTAAGTTGGAGGTAGTCAAGATAATTAGGGAGTTCAAGCCATTTAAGACTATGGAGGGAGATGCAATGGTGTGTAGAATGCCTAGAGTTAGTAGTGAATTTGGCGATTTTGTTGTAGCAACTTTCAAGTTTTGAGGAGATAGGAGCTGTAAGGTTGGTAAGAAGAGGAGCACCATACAATAGAGAAGGTAAAAGGAAGGTGGAGGCAAGGGTTTGTCTAGTAGCTAATGACAGAAAGGGGGCATTTCTATAAAGCATGCCGAGCTTCTGGTGTTTTTTTTTTATGTTTAGTTGAATATGAGTATTAAATTTCAGATGTTCATCAATGGTAACACCAAGTAGTTTGGCACAAGAAACAACTTCTATTGAGGAGTGAGAGAGGCTGGTAATCTTGAAGGAGTGCTTATCAAGTGAGAGGGCTTTTTAAGGGGAGAAAAGAACGATATGGGATTTACTGGCATTTAGGGAGAGATGGTTTTTGAGCATCCAATTCTCTGTAGTTGTGAAAGCAAATTGGGTCTTGGCCTGGAGCTTGGGAAGGCTAGAGGCTGAGCAGACTTAATGTGGAGTCATCTGCATATTGCACAATTTGAGAGTGTGGAATTGCAGAGTGAAAGTCATTGATGAAGAGATTGAAGAGCATTGGTCCAAGAATAGCATCCTCCAAAAGAGTCTCACAGAGATGGATGCTTGGTGCCAGAGCCATGGCCTCAAGCTAAATGCTAAAAAGTGCATAGCCATCCCCTTTGGGAAAAACAAGGTGCCCACAAATTACCACATAGGTGGTAATCCATTAAGTATGGAAGAAGTAATTAGAGATTTGGGGACCAATATAGATAGTAATCTCTCCTTTGATAATCACATTGCCAAAGTGGTTAGAAAGACCTTCTATATAGCCCACCTTATTATGAAAGGGTTCGCATCTAGATCAAGAGAGGTCATTGTGCCCCTCTACTCGTCACTCATCAGGCCCATAATTGAATACAATGCCCCTTTTGGGATGTACCTTACCCGACACCTGCAGCAACTGGAGAGACCCCAAAAGTACCTCACCAAGAGGATCATGGGCTACAAACAGATGTCCTATGCAGCTCGACTAAAGAAACTCCAGCTCTACTTAGTTGCTTACCGCCTACTCAGAGGTGATCTATGCCTGACGTACAAAGCCATGTCAAACCCAGAATTAATGGACATGCTCCACCTCAAAAAATCCAAGTCCCTTAGAGCTACACGCTCCAGGGACCTAAACCTCAGTACAAAAATAAATAGGACATGCTGGAGGGACAGATTCATTTCCCAAAGGCTCCCCTCACTCTGGAATAGAATCACAATTCATGTTAGACATAGCCCCTCACTGACCCTCTTCAAGCGAAATTTGGACGCGTGGATGGGAAATCGCAAATTCACCCCTGGGATCTCTCCTGTGTCCCTGCTAGACAGAGGCACAGTAAACTAATCTTAAAAGGCTACCTTCTGTGATCTACTTTACAGAGGCACAATAGGCTAATCTAATTGGGAGGCGGAAGCCAAATACACTCTGGCTAGGCTTATAAATGCCCTAGGGCAGATAGCCTAGTATCTACCTATGAACCTATAACCTATGAATAGAACCCTGTGGAACTCTGGTAGGGGTAAGAAGGAAGGTAGAGGTACCTGTTTGCCATTTCACAGCTTGGGATCTATCTGAGAGATACCTTTTGAACCAAGAAAAGTAATCTAGGGAGAGATTGAGGTTAGAAAGGTGGTTAAGAAGGAGTGTGTGGCATACAGTGTCAAATGCCTTGGAAAGGTCAAGGAGGACAGTAGAGACAATATCTCCAGAGTCACAGGCAAGGTTGACAATGTCTAAGAAAGAGAGGAGAGCAGTAATGGTACTGTGGCCAGGACGGAAACCATGTTGAGTAGGTGTGAGGAGTTGGTTATTGAGGAGGCGGGGCATGAGTTGCAGGTGGATACATTTTTCAAGGACTTTCCAAATTGGGGAAAGAATGGCTATTGGGCGGAAGTTAGAAATGCTATTATTTTTGCCTCCTTTATGAAGGGGCAGAATTTAGGCAGCTCACCATAGTTTGGGAACATAAGATTCCTGGATGGATCTATTGATGAGAATGCTAATGGGTATGGTGATACCATCAGCAGCAAGCTTGAGAAAGAGTGAGGGGATATTGTCGGGGGCATGGCCTGAGTTTGGAAAGAAGTTTTTTGATACAGGAGGTTGACACAGGTTTTAGATAAAAAGTGGGAGGGGGTTGAGTGGAGCAGGAGAGGAGAGAGGAGGAGGAAGTAGGTTTAGGGGTAGGAGAGGAGGTGGATTTGGTGAAGGTTTTAGTAAGTTCAGCTATAGAGCTGGTAAAGAAGGAGTTAAAAAGGGTTGCAATTTCAGTGTCTGTCTTATTGTTGTCGGGACAGGGATTGGATTTAGTACTGGGGTGTAAAAGTGAGTTGATGGAATTCCAGAATTTTTTGGGATTATTTGAGAGGGTAGACTGTAGTTTGGAGTAGTATGATTTTTTATCTTTTGTAATAAGTTTTTTGGTTAGATTGCGGAGTTGTTTAAATTGAAGGAGTGTAGCTGAGTGTTTATTTTTATTGTAGAGTTTCCATGTTTTATCTCTTTGTTGCATGAGAGCTTTAGTGTCCTTAGTTAGCCAAGGGGCAGAGTTGTATTTTACTCGTTTTGTTCTGGGTGGGGCTTGGGAGTTTAGGATTTTAAGGAAGGTAGAATTGAAGACTTCTAAGGCTTCATCTAGTGGAATAGTTTTTAGGATATCCCAATTTGTTAGTTTAAGGGTTTCAGAAAATATAGAAGGGTTAAAATTGGAGATGTTACGAGTGTGGGCATATTGGTGTTGGTGAGGGAGGTGTTGGGCAGCTCGGTGAATAAAGGCAGGGAGATGATCACTTATTGAGTGAGGAAGTATACCAGAGTCAGAGATCTTATTAGGGTGGCTGACTAAGATCCAGTCCAGGATAGACCCTGGGGGGTTATTTTTGTTAGGCCTGGTAATGTCATTTATTAGTTGAGTAAAATTATAAAGATTGATAGATAGAGTGGGAGACTTGTTATTAATTTTATTCCAGTCGATGTTGACATCTCCTAGAATGTAAGTCTCAAATTTGATGTTGTTAGAAGTCCATAAGAGAATATTCTCTAGGGTGGACATTTTGTGACATTATGTTTTCAGACTAGTTCTACATAGAGAGACATTTTGTGACATTATGTTTTCAGACGAGTTCTACATAAAGAGACATTTTGTGACATTATGTTTTCAGACTAGTTCTACATAAAGAGATTTTTTGTGACGTGTTTTCAGACTAGTTCTACATAAAGAGACATTTTGTGACATTATGTTTTCAGACGAGTTCTACATAAAGAGATTTTTTGTGACGTGTTTTCAGACTAGTTCTACATAGAGACATTTTGTGACATTATGTTTTCAGACTAGTTCTACATAGAGACATTTTGTGACATTATGTTTTCAGACTAGTTCTACATAAAGAGACATTTTGTGACATTATGTTTTCAGACTAGTTCTACATAAAGAGACATTTTGTGACATCGTGTTTTCAGACTAGTTCTATATAAAGAGACATTTTGTGACATTATGTTTTCAGACTAGTTCTACATAATGAGACATTTTGTGACATTATGTTTTCAGACTAGTTCTACATAATGAGACATTTTGTGACATTATGTTTTCAGACTAGTTCTACATAGAGACATTTTGTGACATTATGTTTTCAGACTAGTTCTACATAAAGAGACATTTTGTGACATTATGTTTTCAGACTAGTTCTACATAAAGAGACATTTTGTGACATCGTGTTTTCAGACTAGTTCTATATAAAGAGACATTTTGTGACATTATGTTTTCAGACTAGTTCTACATAAAGAGACATTTTGTGACATTATGTTTTCAGACAAGTTCTACATAGAGTCATTTTGTGACATTATGTTTTCAGACGAGTTCTACATAGAGACATTTTGTGACATTATGTTTTCAAATGAGTTCTACATAAAGAGACATTTTGTGACATTATGTTTTCAGACTAGTTCTACATAAAGAGACATTTTGTGACGTTTTCAGACTAGTTCTAAAGAGACATTTTGTGACATTATGTTTTCAGACTAGTTCTACATAAAGAGACATTTTGTGACATTATGTTTTCAGACTAGTTCTACATAAAGAGACATTTTGTGACATTATGTTTTTAGACTAGTTCTACATAAAGAGACATTTTGTGACATTGTGTTTTCAGAGTAGTTCTACATAAAGAGACATTTTGTGACATTATGTTTTCAGACTAGTTCTACATAAAGAGACATTTTGTGACATTATGTTTTCAGACTAGTTCTACATAAAGAGACATTTTGTGACATTGTGTTTTTAGACTAGTTCTACATAAAGAGACATTTTGTGACATTATGTTTTCAGACGAGTTCTACATAAAGAGACATTTTGTGACATTATGTTTTCAGACGAGTTCTACATAAAGAGACATTTTGTGACATTATGTTTTCAGACGAGTTCTACATAAAGAGACATTTTGTGACATTATGTTTTCAGACGAGTTCTACATAATGAGACATTTTGTGACATTGTGTTTTCAGACTAGTTCTACATAATGAGACATTTTGTGACATTGTGTTTTCAGACTAGTTCTACATAAAGAGACATTTTGTGACATTATGTTTTCAGACTAGTTCTACATAAAGAGACATTTTGTGACATTGTGTTTTCAGACTAGTTCTACATAAAGAGACATTTTGTGACATTATGTTTTCAGACGAGTTCTACATAATGAGACATTTTGTGACATTGTGTTTTCAGACTAGTTCTACATAATGAGACATTTTGTGACATTGTGTTTTCAGACTAGTTCTACATAAAGAGACATTTTGTGACATTATGTTTTCAGACTAGCTCTACATAAAGAGACATTTTGTGACATTGTGTTTTCAGACTAGTTCAATATAAAGAGACATTTTGTGACATTATGTTTTCAGACTAGTTCTACATAATGAGACATTTTGTGACATTATGTTTTCAGACTAGTTCTACATAAAGAGACATTTTGTGACATTATGTTTTCAGACTAGTTCAATATAAAGAGACATTTTGTGACATTATGTTTTCAGACGAGTTCTACATTAAGAGACATTTTGTGACATTATGTTTTCAGACTAGTTCTACATAAAGAGACATTTTGTGACATTATGTTTTCAGAATAGTTCTACATAATGAGACATTTTGTGACATCGTGTTTTTAGACTAGTTCTACATAAAGAGACATTTTGTGACATTATGTTTTCAGACTAGTTCAATATAAAGAGACATTTTGTGACATTATGTTTTCAGATGAGTTCTACATTAAGAGACATTTTGTGACATTATGTTTTCAGACTAGTTCTACATAAAGAGACATTTTGTGACATTATGTTTTCAGAATAGTTCTACATAAAGAGACATTTTGTGACATTGTGTTTTCAGACGAGTTCTACATAAAGAGACATTTTGTGACATTATGTTTTCAGACTAGTTCTACATAAAGAGACATTTTGTGACATTATGTTTTCAGACTAGTTCTATATAAAGAGACATTTTGTGACATTATGTTTTCAGACTAGTTCTACATAAAGAGACATTTTGTGACATTGTGTTTTCAGACGAGTTCTACATAAAGAGACATTTTGTGACATTATGTTTTCAGACTAGTTCTACATAAAGAGACATTTTGTGACATTATGTTTTCAGACTAGTTCTACATAAAGAGACATTTTGTGACATTGTGTTTTCAGACGAGTTCTACATAAAGAGACATTTTGTGACATTATGTTTTCAGACTAGTTCTACATAATGAGACATTTTGTGACATCGTGTTTTTAGACTAGTTCTACATAATGAGACATTTTGTGACATTGTGTTTTCAGAGTAGTTCTACATAATGAGACATTTTGTGACATTGTGTTTTCAAATGAGTTCTACATAAAGAGACATTTTGTGACATTATGTTTTCAGACTAGTTCAATATAAAGAGACATTTTGTGACATTATGTTTTCAGACTAGTTCAATATAAAGAGACATTTTGTGACATTATGTTTTCAGAATAGTTCTATTCTGGAACATTTTTTGGGAGTATAAAAATCAAATGAACTGAAATCCATGGAATTATGTGGATAAAGCATTTTACAGAGAAACAAGAAAGAAAATGTATGTTTAGTTTTGAACTGATGTTGAAAAAGAGACTTTAAAGAGACATTTAAGCAAACTTTGTAAAGAAGTTATGGGCATTAGCAAACTATATGATAACAGAGAATTGTGGAATGGTGGATGGAACCACCATGTTGCACTGAAAATGTAGAAAGAGACATTTATTCATATCCACCTAGTATGACAAATGTAGAAGGTTACATGGGTGTTGTAAATACTGGGGGCAGTCTGTACAAAAGATAATCATTTAATAAGTAACTGTGGTAAGAGGAAATGTTATATATGTGGGGAAACAAGTCATGATACACAACAGTGTGCATTGAAATATTATGAATGTAACAAAATTGGAGTAGTAAGTGTGATGTTGATGTAGTAATGTTCAAAGATGTAAGATTTCTGACAAAAGAAGAGAGTTTACAAACAGAAAAGTTTTGGGGAGGAGACACAATATGGAACTTAGGAAAAGAACTATGTTCTGGCACAGTAGTACTTAGTAAGAAGTCAGGAAAATATTGAAAGTAACACTGGCAGTGATGAGAAGAATGTTGTAGATGTCAGTTAGCATGATCAGGTATATAGAATTACAGCATCATATGCTTATGTTACAAGCAAAGAAAGGAAAAACGTAGTTCTCAAAATCCGGGATTTTGTAGTAATAAATATGAGTATAATATTAATGGGAGATTTTAATTGTAATCTAAGAGGAAAAAAGCAAAAGACAGCAATGATATTTAACAGAATATTTGAGATGATAAAATGTGGTAATTTAAAGATTTGGAATATTAATTTGTGGACATACGTTTGAGGTATTACAGATCATTCAGCCATATGCACAGAAATAAAGGAAAATAAGAATATCAGACTGGAAAAAATTAATAAAGAGAATAAATGAGGAATTATGGGATGATAATGGAAAGAAATAAGCGTGCAATTATGGAAAGATCACATTTTCATTCGAATATGTTATAAAAGCTGGCCTGAGTGGTAGCTCTCTTTCAAATATGTATATGTTGTTGTGTCTTTCGGCTTTTCCCGGTTAGGGGTCGCCACAGCAGAACTCCGGTCTGCTAATAATTGGCAGTAGATTTTTACGTGCCAAGTTGCTGGCCCTGATGCACAACCTTCAACCAAGGTAAGCCCATTCAAGCATGTCTCCACACAGAAGATGCACTAGCTGAGAATCGAACAGGACAACATCTTACTGTGAGACGACAATGCTACCACAGCACCACCACCACAGTAATCTTTCAAATATGTAAATATAAATATATATATATATATATATATATATATATATATATGTATATATATATATGGGTCTACCTGACAACGCCGAAAGCTGACAACGCCGACGATGAGAACACCGACACCAGATGATCAAAAACTGAGATGACCGATGGATGAAAACCCGACGCTGAGAACACCGACATGTGAAAAGGCTGTGTAAGTATGCAGTAGTGACGGACGTTAGGGTTAGGGTGCAAGTAAGGTAATTGTGCAATATTGATGGACTCTAGGGATAGGGGTGGGTTAAGTGAGTTAGGGTTAGGGTGTGGGTTAGGTGAGTGTGCAATAGTGACAGTCTTTAGGGTTAGGGGCTGGTTAAGTGAGTTAGGGTTAGGGCACGGGGTTAGGTGAGTGTGCGATAGTGACAGTCTTTAGGGTTAGGGGCGGGTTAAGTGAGTTAGGGTTAGGGTGTGGGTTAGGTGAGTGTGCGATAGTGACAGTCTTCAGGGTTAGGGGTGGGTTAAGTGAGTTAGGGTTAGGGCGTGGGTTAGGTGAGTGTGCGATAGTGACAGTCTTTAGGATTAGGGGCGGGTTAAGTGAGTTAGGGTTAGGGCGCGGGTTAGGTGAGTGTGCAATAGTGACAGTCTTTAGGGTTAGGGGCAAGTTAAGTGAGTTAGGGTTAGGGCGCGGGTTAGGTGAGTATGCGATAGTGACGGACCTTTGGGTTAGGGTTTGGGTTAAGGTTGTAGATAGTTGTGTATGTAAGGTTTAGTGTGGGTTTGTAAGGATTTTAGTGTGCTTGTGTTGCGTGTGTGCTTTTTGGACAGGGGATTTGTTTTGTTTGTTGATTGTCGGGATTGTGGTGTGTCGGGCATGTGAGGTTTCATGTTTGTGAACTTTCGATTATGTGGTGTCGGTGATTTTGTTGTCGGTGTTGTAGTGCGTTGGTGTTGTCAGGTAGATCCATATAGATATATATATATATATATATATATATATATAGGGGCACCTCGGCGTTCATAAAAATCTACTGCCAATCATTAGCGGACAGGAGTTCCGCTGTGGCGACCCTTAACCGGGAAAAGTCGAAAGACAACAATAATATATATATATATATATATATATATATATATATATATATATATATAATGTTTTTTGAATGGTGGTCAGATATAAGAAAAGTAGAAAAAGCAAATTATAAGATGATATATCTAGATGCTTTAAAAGATTTGGAAAGAAATGGAATATTTTGTGATAGAACAGAGAATTTATTAAACGAATAAAGAGAAACCTAAGGAATTATTATTTAAGCAATGATATTACTTACAAGGTGAAAGATAAGAGGTATCGGCTTATTTTGGTAGCATAGTTAAAGAAAAAACTACTATAATAAAAGAAATTAAAGATGACAGAAAAGAGATAAGAATGCCTCAAAACCAAATTATGAATATTGCAGTAAATTGTGTAAAGAACTTGTTTCAAGATAAAAAAGTTCACAAAAAGAATGGGATGTTAAAGAAATATTAGACAAAGAAAATTAAGTTTCCTTTTATAAATTAGATAAAACACTTGTACAAGATGATTTGCAGTCAGTTTGCATGTCCAGGTGGAATAGCGTACCAATTCTGTAAGAATGTTACAGATTGGCAGAACAAATACTTCTTAAAAGTTATGAAGGTGTGGTTAAATTAAGGATTTATGTATACAGATTTATGCAGTGATATATCTAAATTTGTATGGGAAAAGGAAGACACAAATGAAATCAAAAATTGAAATTTTATAGTACTGAACAATGCAGACTATATGATTTTTATGAAAATAATTCAGAAGAGATTGGATAGTAAAATAAAAAGAATATGGAAGACGGTATATATAGTTTAAAGACAAAAGGATTCCAGGAATTCTTATCAATGGGAAGGGAAATTGTGAATGATATTATACACAGGGAAGAGGAAGCAAAGCTTATGATAGGAAACGTAAATAAAGCATTTGATACAGTACAACATGAACTTTTGTGGGTGATTATTATAGAATATAATGTTAGTGATAAAATTATGAATGCTTGTTGTACAGCATATGACAAAAATAAAGTAAGAATTTTAGTGAACATCTGGTTAAACAAAGAAATATATATAAAGAATGGCATACAACAAGGATGTCATATGAGTGGTATAGTTGTATATCTTGTACCAACCCAGACTAGCCTGTTGGCACCCTTAACTTTGTCATAAACTTTTCTTATCCACTTGGATTTCCTCTTCTACTTCAACTGAGATATTATCCCTTTTCATTGTAAATATTACTTAACTCATTACAAAAAAAAAAAAAAAAAAAACAAGAATTGTTTGTGTTTATGATTTGATACCTTATTATATTGTTTTGCTAGTTGCTAACCTCTAACCTAACTTCTTTCTGACCTAGGATGATTCTGATTAGTTAAGATCTTTAATATTTGTACTTACATTTTTTCCCTTTGTATAATACATTTGTACTATGTCTTGTTATGTATTTCCAATACTGTTTTTAACCTCTGGAGCTTTTCTCCCCGGGCCTCCACTGAAAATGGACATTAATCCAGCTGGACTAGCCCGGCAAACAAATGTAAAATAAAATAAATAAATAAATTGTTGTTATATCTTTCGGGTTTTCCCGGTTAGGGGTCGCCAGAGCGGAGCTCCAGGCCGCTAATGAGTGGCAGTAGATTTTTACATGCCGAGTTGCCAGCTCTGACGCACAACCTTCAACGAAGGTACACCCATCATGAGTGGTATAGTATTTGCATTAATTATGAATGTATCACTTAAAGATGTAACAATACTTATGAAAGATACCACTTATATTACTGATGAAGGGGTAAAAATTCATTATGTTGACTTCAGCAGATGATATTATATTTATTACAAAACAAAGTGTAGATGAAAGAAGTAATATGGTACATATATATGAATGCTTAAACACATTAGGCACAAATTTAAATAAAGACAAAAGTGAAGGACTGGATGATATAGGCAAGATAGGAGGAATATATTTTTCAATGAAAGAAATTTCTGTATTAGGTATAAGATTTGAATGTAAAAACATGATGAACAATGGAAAAGGATAATAGATGGTACAAATTAACTTTGTTGTTTTTGAAAAGCATCTAAGTTATCTTTTAATAAAAAAGGTTAATTTGATTTAGTCAGTTATACTGGGAAAGATGGCTTGTTTAGTAAGTATCCATATATTGTCAATAATTTATAAAAACAATGTTTTCTTTTATATGGGCTTCAAGTCTGAAACCAGTGAAGAGAGGAGTCTTATATATGGATAAGGAAGAAGGAGGTTTAGGATTAATAAAGCTGATTATATATGTTGTTTCACTGGATTTGGTATAGAGCCTTGCTTTGGATAAATGATAAAAATAAGAAGTTAATAGTAAATATATTAAAACACAAATAGCAGGATAGGGATACGTTAATTTAAAGAGGAAAGGGATTTTTAAATGATGAAATGAGATATTATCTGGAAAAAATTATTTTAATGAAAATAAAAATTGAGGATATTGAAAACGAGAGGAAAGTGTGGTATGAAAATATCGCGGTACGATATTATTACATTAATCCTCGGGCGGATGTAATGGATTAAAACGTTAAACTAAAAATTACAAAAAACACTGTGTAAAAAGCTTGTGCAACATCAACATTTTTATGAAGATTAATGATTAATAAATTACCAGTAAAAAGAACTATGCCATATTAAAAATAAATGAAAGGGTTTGTATATATTGTGGCAAGAAGGAAACTACAAAATATGTTTTTACAATGTATAAGGGTTATACAATTGTGGGGAAAACTATGGGAAGAAACGTTTTTTAAAGGAATAAAACAGGTGAATGATATAAATATGAATATGATTATGTACAGATATTATAGGCATAAAACTAAGAAATATGTTACCATAATTGATAAAAGATTATTTATGTTGTGTGGACCCTTTTAGAGTGAAAGAATAAATTAAATAATGCTTAATGGAGATTAGCAGTCATTTTAAGAATAATCAGATGGTGGCTTTGGAAAAATGAGTGGGGTCTAATAAGGACAATAATGACAGAAGTTCAAATAATAAAGGAAAATAAGATATGATTGTATAATAATACAGGAATGATATGGAAATGGTGCACTGTATACATTGTAAATATGTAAATATGTAATGTTGTAAATAATGTTGTAAATAATATTGTAAATAATGTTGTAAATAATATTGTACACAATGTTGTAAATAATATTGTAAATAATGTTGCAAATAATGTTGTAAATAATATTGTAAATAATATTGTACATAATGTTGTAAATAATATTGTAAATAATGTTGTAAATAATATTGTAAATAATATTGTATGTAATGTTGTAAATAATATTTTACCCACTGTTTAAATAAAGGACCCCTATGCTTTGGATGAGAGGACGTGAAGCACTCTTTAGTGGTGCTGGATGAGACTGAAGTAGAGATGGAGAGTGGATCAGGAGAACATTTACTAAAGGAATTATGCGGAAATGAAAGAATCATTACAGAGTCGGAAACTGGATTGGAGACACTAGTACTGGTAGCTTTGATTAACTAGGCAGAGCAAAAAGAAAGAGAGGATGAGTGATGGAGTTACATGGGGGAAAGGGAATTAAAGGAGGGAGAAACTGAGAGATTGGAAACAGCAGTAACAGCTGGTGAAGGGAACGTACTGGAGGCATTCTTGGTTGGTGGACTATCTAGTTTTAAACATTTACTCTGAGGTCATCTCTGCCTAACATACAAAGCCATGTCAAACCCAGAGCTGTTGGACATGCTACACCTAAAGAAATCCCAATCCCTCCGAGCTACAAGCTCTAGGGACCTAAACCTTGTCACCACAATAAACAGGACATGCTGGAGGGATAAATTCCTGCCCCAGAGACTTCCCATACTCTGGAACAAGCTACCCATCTATGTCAAGCAAAGTTCCTCATTAACACTCTTCAAAAAAATCTTGAGTGGGTGGGAAATAGGAAATACACCCCGGGGATCACTTCTGTGGCTCTGCTCGACAGGGTCACAGGAAATTAACTTTCTTGGGTTGGCGTAAGCCAGGGAACTTTGTTGGCTAGGCTTACTTAGGCCCTTGGGCTGATAGCCTAGTACCTACCTATGAACCTATGAACCTTTGCAACCATGTTTTTTGCTACAAGAAAGAAGAAGTTATGCACATGCAGGAATGCATAGAAGAATGGAAGAAAAAAACAAGAAGGGACACAGATTTGCAGTTGCTCAACAGCCACGGTGAAGACATCCGGTGGTATGAATAAAAAGTAAAAACAATGACAGTGTACACAGTTATGGCATTATGGACATATTATTTAGCCATTTGACATTAAAGATATATGAGCAACAATTCATTTGGGAGTTGAAAATTACTGTGAAGTGACATTTGAAAGCTTTAGTTTTCTGGAAAAAAATATGACTGAGATTGAAAAAGAAATGTTAGTACCATAGAAAAAATATTTATTTCAGAGCTTGGACTACAATTAAAAAGTAAAAGACACATGGAATTTAGGACTTCAAATATGCATGAGTATGAGTTAAAAATGTTTGTTCTTTCTCTCCTCCTCAACCTTCCCTCAGAAAATATCATCAAATATAACTTCCCTACTATAACTAGGCAGCAGGTCCTTAATGCTCTCTCTAAGACAAGAACACTGCATCAATGGGCCCAGACAATATCCCAGGATGCCTTCTTAATAGCATGAAACATGACCTACCAGGGCCTCTGGAATTACTATTTAACTGTAGCCTCCAAACAGGCTTCAGGCCTCATGAATGGAGAAAGGCAACAATCATCTCTCTGCACAAAGTTGGGCCATCTACAGACCCTGGAAACCACAGACCCATAAGTCTCACTAGTCTTATATGTAAAGCCATGGGAAGAATTATCATGGAGATGATCAAAAGAGACATAGTAACCCTCCAGACACTGGACCCAACCCAGTTTGGTTTTGTCAAGGGCAGATCATGCATACTCAACCTGGTGAACCTCTTTGAGAAGGTTGCCAAAGCAATAGATGAGGCCAAAGTCATTCACAGTACTTACCTTGACCTGGCCAAGACATGTGACACAATACCCCACTCAGGTATTGTTGATAAACTCAAAAGGTTATATATAAACCCATATGTCACCCTGTGGATAGCCAACTGACTCACAGACAGGACCCAGGAGAATTGGGGAGTCCACCTCTACAAAGAAGCCAGTCACAAGTGGAGTCCCTCAGGGATCAGTCATTGGACTGCTCATTTTTGACATTTACTTATCAGAAGTCAAGGCCAATGTCAGTGGTCTTTGGCTGACTAAATTTGCAGATGATTGCAAATTAGGAGCTGTCATTGAATCTCACACTGACAGAAATGTTCTCCAGGAGGGGCTGACACAGACAAACAACTGGTGTTAGAGCCAAGGACTAAAACTAAATGCCAAGAAATGCATAATAGTATCCTTTGGGAAGTCATCCATACCTGATAACTATCATATTGAAGGGTCTATATTATATTCTCGAAAGCCGACAATGTTGAATCTGACACTGTCAACACGAATATCAAACTCTCAGAATCTCGAGCGTGTAAACAGAAATCTCCGTAAGGGGAGATTTCCGTTTACTGCAATGTAGTGTGGTCTTGGAGTTGGTATATTTAAGTAGCGGGGGGTGTGTGGTGCAGGGGGCTTGCCCCTCCGCTTAAACCCATTAGGGTACTTTTTTTTGTCTTTTTATAAGGTTGATGTTTGAAGACATTGACCATATGGTGTCGACCATATGTTGTTCGATGTTTTCAAACGTCAATCTTATAATATAGACCCATATTGACAACACGCCCCTTAGAGTTGACATAGTAGTCAGGGACTTAGGGAGACACATAGATAGTAATCTAGCCTTTGATCATCACATGTCTACAGTTGTGGGGAAATCATAATGTTGCACAACTTATAAACAAAGGTATGGCATCTAAGTCCAAGGAAGTCATTGTTCCACTGTATTCGGCATTCATCAGACCTATCATTGAGTTCAATGCCCCCTTTGGTATGTACCTAACCAGGCATATCAGACAACTGGAATGTCCACAGAGGTTCGTCACTAAAAGAATACAGGGTGTAAGTAATATGTCCTATGCAGACTGTCTCAAGGCTCTATCTCTGTCTCCTATAGGCTTTTGAGGAGAGATCTATGCCTGGCATACAGGGCATTGTCAGATATTACTCTGATGGACCTCCTGCATATCCACATAACAAACAACACCAGAATCACCCATTCTAAAGGCTTAAACCTTGCCTGTGATATAAATAGGTCCTGATGGAGAGATAGGTATGTATCCCAGAGATTGCCCCATTTATGGAGCAGGCTCCCCTTCCATGTGAAGCAGAGTTCCTCCCTAACCCAATTCATGTGCAACTTGGACAATTGGGTGGGAAACTGGAAATTCATCCCTGGTTTGGCACCTATGTCTCTAATGGTAACCTGTAAATAGTTCATCTCCCAGGCCCCAAGCTTACACTTATCAAGGGTATCTGAACTTGTCAGAGATTTGGGATGCATGGCTAGGCTTAAAAAGGCCCCTGTGGTCATTAGCCTAGTAAACACCTATGAACCTATGAACTATGATGTAAAGTGAATAAGGCAAATAAATTATGTGAAAAAGAAATGTTTAGAATGGAAGTTGGGAAGTGTGGGTAACTATGCATGTTAAAGATGGGAAAATTCAATGTATTTCAAATACAATAATTGTGAATGATAAGAGACAGTTTTTTAGGTACCAGGGCTGGCCTAAAGCATGTTATTTCTATGTGGATAAAAATCACTTAGTACAAGACTGTAATAACAAATGTGTTTATTAGAACAAGTACACATGTCCATCTACTTACTTAAATGAATAAACTACTTGGGACTTCAACAAGGCACCTTAATTCCTCCCACAGAGAGGGTATCAGAGAGGTAGCCTCCTAGATCAAGGGACTTTTATCGGAGCTAATCCTTTGTACTCTGCTTCTTGCTGGTTCTGTCACCTTCTAGATCACAGGTGGGATCCTAGACCTCTGCTTTCTGATTTAAGAAAATAGGTAGAAACCAGAGATAGAAGGATGGATGCTAATGTAGATGGCAAATGAAACATAAAATGCAAACAAGCAGATATTATGCAGGTGCTACCAAATGTTGTAGAGAAAATGGATGGGTGAGATTAATGGAAAGTGAAAAATCTGATAAAGTAAAGAAATGTTTAGAAAATGATATAACAGAAGAAATACAGATGGTGATAAAAGAAGGTAAGAATGAATCAGTATCATGATTGGCTGGTATAAGCTATGAGTGCTGTAAGGAAATGAATTTAGATGAAAGACAATTTTTTAAATATTAAATAAATGGATGAAAGAAGGCATAATGGAAGAAGATGTAAGGTGGAGTGATAACATTTATACGGGAAAAAGATGAAGGAAAAGATGAAAAATGGGATGCCGATAAAAGTAGGGATTACTGACTATAAAATATTTATGAAAATACTATAAAATGATAGCTAAACCATTGGAAAAGGTAGTAGGAGATGGGATCTATGATACAAAAGGAAGAAAGATGAAAGCAATGCTAACTCTACTAATAGAGATGACACTGAAAGAAAAGGAAGAAGCAGGACTGATAGTACGTGAGATAGAGAAAGCCTTTTATGAAGTGAGTCATGAAGCAGTGTGGCATATTGTCGAGGCATACGTCATATGATAACCAAATATTCATGTATTAAAGAAATGGTTTGAACATGTATGGCTGCAAGTTATGATAAATGGACAACCTGAAAAAAATAAATATTAAGACAGGAGTAAAACATGGATGCCTAAAGAGTACATGCTTATTTGTATTAGTAATGATTGTAGTAGTACAGACATGTGTATCTGAAGTGAGGGAGGCAAGATGGGAGATGGAAGGAAATATTATATTACCAATATGTATGACATATGCAGAGGAATTAGCTCTAATAAAAAAACAAGGAATGGATAAGTAAAGTTGTAATAAGGATCAAAAAGCTGTTAAAATCTTGTCTGCAGTTAACCAAAATAAAGTTGAAGGGATTTTGTGATATTAAAAAATAAATAATGTAATATACTTTACAAGAAAGTAAAGAATTTTGGAGTGATATTTGGTGAGTAAAAAAGTATAATAAATTATAATGTCAATAGATAGAGATACTGGAGTACATAAAAATTCTTAGAAAGAGACATACACATTGAATAATTGTATATTAGGAAAAGAAAATATTTATGAGGAATATATATGTTTCGCTCTCAAATGGAAAAAGAGATATAAGATATATTTTTTGGCTTTATTTGGGGATCAAGGCTAAAAATGGTGGGAAGGGGGATAATTTATAATAAAAAGGAAAAAGTAGTTTGAAAAATCCAGTGGTATATTTAGCATCCATACACTTATTTTGGGTAATGAGAAAGGTAAAAGAAATGATAGTAAGATGTTATATGAGAAGTATAAAGATGTATGGGAAGAAAAGAAAAGAAAAAGTATAGGGTGGAATTAAAAGATATAAGAATAAAATTAAATTAAATTATGCAAGTTAAAAGTAAGCGAGGATGATGCTTACCTTTAACTTCAAACTTCAAACAGGACTGTTTGTAAGCTTCAGAGTTCCCCAAGCCTTTTTGTGTTGGAGGGAAGCCTTCAGTGGGAGTGGTAAGTACTAGGCAGCCTATCTACCACAAGAGGAGTGGTTTCTGGCCCAGAAATTGTAGCTTATTGTCCGTTTGGGCAGTTTTTCCATCTCTTTCAACTTTTCTGGTTTAAAAGCCCGTGTTTGCACTTTTCCCACCTTTCTTGCAACTAGTCTAGTCCAGATACAGATTTGCTGTATCCAGGACTGTTTGTAAGCTTCTGAAACCTCCAAGTCTTTCTGTGTTGGAGGGAAGCCTTCTAGCTTATCACTGGAAGTGGTAAGCACTAAGTAGCCTAGCTACCACAAGAGGAGTGGTTTCTGGCCCAGAAATTGTAGTTTACTGGCCGTTTGGGCAGTTTTTCCATCTCTTTCAACTTTCTGGTTTAAGGGGACAATCCCAGTGTTTAAAATTCGGGTCTGAATTACAGATAATCAAAGCAACGCCCACTTAGCACGTCACTCACATTCCCAACCACAGTGTCATTTTTCTTTTAAATATCCTGTGCCTGTTCAGTTCCAGTCTTGTTTTAACTCCCAGTGTCAACTGCCTTTTGGATTTGCGTTCTTATCATTTGAGTCAGACTGACATTTCAAACTTAAAGGGGTCAATCCAAGTATTAAAAACTCTGAATTAAAACCGGACAAAGTAACACCCACTTTCCATTATGTTACGAACATTCCTGCCTACGACTACATATCCAGATATTACAGTCTTTTTTTTTTTAGGTGCCTGAAAGAGCCAATCTTTAGCTTTGTTTTCATAATTTTCAATAAGACTTGGCACATAAATCAGACTTCCAAACTTATTTACTTATTTTCATTCCTCCTAAAAAAGTGTAAGATGTTTGTCACTGTGCTCTTACTTCGTTACAGTCCACTGCCGGTAATGTGATATCGTAATTGCGATATCGCAATTACGGTAACGCTTTTTTTTATTTTATTACAAGCCTGCAAAACTGTGTATTAAAATAGTTTATTATACATAAATATGTTGGTACTGCTGTGGGGGGTGATATTCTCCCAGCAAACATCATGCAATTTGAAAGGCTTGTCAGCACTATTTAAAAAAAAAAAAAAAGACATTAATTTCTTGGAATGCAGGTCAGTGATATACATTTCCTTTCATATTGCTGGTGCCTCAAGAAAGGTGAGAAAATCTAGAGAAAGAGAGAAGTACAATGAAGGAAGGACAAGTACCAGACAGTATGTTTTAAAGTAAATATTTACCACTGGATATGTGAAGCCTGCAGGCTGTGCAGAATTACATGCCATTCTGTAA